>NC_046160.1:91672966-91718195 GCF_011064425.1 Rattus rattus
CTGCTTCTCTTCCCTGTTTACTCAGCTGGACTGCTCTCTCCCTTGGCTTGACCATCATGAGGAGGGAGGAAGGAGGGATGAGTCGTAGACATTTCGCCAGGATCCTCTGGACGTGGCACAGGTGTGTGGCTGCTACTGGGTGCCCTCTGGGACTTTACTGCCTCAGACTGGTCAGGTGTGGAAAACAGGGCTGTTAACGAATGCCGATGGCCTTAGCCCGTGTCGCTAACTGGATTGTGTTTGTTCGTTCTGGAAACTCCAATCCTGGGATTTCTCTTCACCACTCTCTGCCCTGGGACGACGGCACTGGGAGCTTCAGGACAACATCTTTGGGGAACCGGGTATCATTTTTGCACTAACTCCTTCCCTTCACCACAGAAGTGGTCGGCAAGAAGTTCCAGGCTTAGAAGTGGTGAGAGGGAAAGGCGAGGCCTGGCTTCTGAGAAGATTGTGGTTTGGGGAGACGGTGTAGACGACTTCACCCTCCTTCACTAGGGCTTGCCCGATGCTGGGGCCCTAAAGCAAAAAGGGATTCAGAGGCAGGTCTGGTTAGCTGTGGAAGTTCTTGGCAAGGCCATAAATCCATCTCAGCTGAGAAAACTGTTTACTTATAGCGCCAAACCAAGCAAGTCGGCCCTTAATAGACTAGAGCTGGCTGGCTGCTCCCATTCCTGAATTTGGTCCTCAAAATACTGATTTAAGGCGTTTCACTTTCCCATGGTCCTCTCACACTGGATGAGGAGGAGGCTTAACCTTGACTTTACATGGAAAAGGACAGAGGGGCTGGGAAGAGGGCAGGTCTTGGTGGTGTGGTCCTGGCTCCTGATACCCCCTTCCTGTAAAGCAGTGGCCCTCAACCTTCCTAATGCTGCAACCCTGTAACAGAGTTCCTAATGTTGTGGTGACCCACAACCATAGACTATTTTCATTGCTACTTCACGACTGTAATTTTACTATTGTTATGAATCGTAAGGTAAATACCTGTATTTTCTGATGGTCTTAGGTGATTCGTGTGAAGAGGTCATTCTACCCCCTCCAAGAGGGTTCTCGACCCACAGGTTGAGAACCAATGCTGTAAAGGGTCTAGAGTGCAGAACGTGGCCCTGGGACTTAGAGATAAAGAGCTGTCATCTATTGCAGGTATGACAGTGTGGGAGGCACATTGGTGTGCTCTGGGGACACACAATAACAGCATACAGCAAGACTCACGTGTAGAACGTTTCTCCTCCCTGGGATAGGAGCATCTAGTTCAGGACTTGGGGCTAAGAATGATGGATACAGTTCAGAAGATGCTGCTCCTGGGCTAGTCTTCAGCAGGGTTTGGGGAGGAGCTTGACTTCCATTTTCAGGATGGAAAGAGAAAAATTGCCTAATAAATCACTCAGTACTCACTGACAGCCTACTGGGAGGGGCACTAAGGAAGGACTTGAGAGAGAAGCTGGAGCTGAAATGTATTCACTAATTCTATTAGACCAGTAGCCACCTCTGCCCAGACCCAGCTGATGCCCACCCAAGTAGGCAGGGAGGGAGGGAGGGAAGGAGGAAAAAGGGCAGGATAGAGGCTGGCAGGGTGCAAGAGAGTGGGATTTCACTCGATAAATAGGGCAGGGTTTTGAATAACGCAAGCCCTGGGCATTGTTTGTGTGGCTGTGTACTAGAACATGTAAGTTACACTCAGGTCTGGGACCCAGAACCCATTATATAGCACGTGCAGAGAGAACCAGCACACTTTGATACTGTTCTAACAACAACTTAATCTGCCTTTAAACTCCCACTTTCCAATAACAAGAGTTAGAATAGGTTAAGAGTTGGCTCCCATCTTGGGAGCTTAGGGAAATGAGAAGCATCATTTCCTGTCACTCCATCCTTAAGGCCACTGCTTCTGTTACACGTCAGGTCTTGGCTGAAGCCAACGTTGCCAGGCATGCTGTCTGTTCTTGACTCTCTGCAGGCGGCGTTCTGATAAAGAACCACACGCCCCTGGGTGCTCTGTGTGTGGGGGGAGGGCACAAGTCCACATCGCTCATACATATCACTGCCTCTCCCCTTTCCCTAGCCTTGAGGAAGATTCCCATCCCCTTTCGGAATGAGCTGTTCTCTTCTGGCTTTCGCTGGGCGTCCCACTCTTCCAGGTAGGATGAGTTTCTGAGTAAGTGAGCATATGCACCCCTGCATGCTTTCTCCTGGGCACTTGCAACTTCTTCTGGCTGTAGCTCCAAACTGAGGTGCCAGAAAAACTCACCTGAGGTGAAGGATCCCAGATACCCCAGATACAAAGACCTCTTGGGATAGGAAAGGGATGTGCACCTCCCATTTTCTCAATCCCACTGAAGCCAAACTGTCAAATTATTTTCCCAATCTCCACTTCAGGTTTGTTCCATGTGGCTCCTTTTGTATCTACACACTTCCATAGAAGCAAAGAAGCCCAGAGATGCGAGGTCAGTGGCCTTACAGCACCTTTGCTGCTCTGGTGTCCTTTACTTCATCATTGTCACTAATGCACGAACTTGAATACTCGCAAACACACACACACACACACACACAGGTACATGCCCACACACATGCATACATAAACACACACACACACACACACACATGCACACACACACACACAAACACAAACCCACAAACACATGCACACACACACATGTACACACACACACACAGGCACACACACACACACATACAGGCACATGCACATGGACATGAACATGCACATGCATATGCACATGCACACACATAAACACACAAACGCATACATACACAAACACACAAGCACATGCACACAAGCACGCACACAAACAACACACAGCTGAAGGGTAAGGGATACTCCCAGTATAAAACCATTGAGCTTAATGTTGTCCTGCTAAGCTGGTAGCAATAATTTATTTAGAAAATAACTAAATCTTCCCTCCAAATCCATGTTATCTGTATTTGTTACTGCTCTTGTCACCACTACTATCAGAAATGCCAATCACATCAGAAAGCAGGGAGGAACATGCCTGTTTAGGTCGTTGCCGACCTCTCCCTGGAGGACTATGTGAGTCCTCCCCATCTTTGCTAGGGCTGGTTTCTGGAGGTCCCTGACACCAAGTCCTGTCCCTCCCCGGGGAAGATGGCTGGATCTCATCACGAGGACCAGTTTTCCTTTATTAGCTTCTCCAACTTTCTCTTCTAAATGTCATCCTAGCAATCATTAATCACAGTGAATAAGAAGTTATAATTAATAGAGGTCCGGATCATTCAGTGGAAGATTATTCTTTTGAATTTTGTATTTTCTTGGAAGATGTCCTCAAAGTTTAATTATTTAGTATTTGGTTTTTTTTTTTTCTTTTCCAGCTCCAGTCTTGTATCTGAAATGAACAAATTGATCACAGCCATGTGGGGGGTGAGGGGCTGATGTCTAAATGTTTGCTTGAGACCAATGTGAGAAATCTAAACAAGGCCGGGAGCTCTGCTGCACCCTCTGCTGGTGTTTCAGGGGGGGACACTGCCAGCCTCAGAGCATCCAAGTGGTAGAAAAGCTCTGGGGCGCTCAGGACACACCCAACAGAGACCAGTGCCTGTGGATGGATTTCAGGATGACTGGCTGAAAGTGGAGGACCCTGGTGGGCAAATTAGCAAGGAGAAGAGGTAGTACAGGGAGGGTTTGGTGGCTGCAGGGTCCCTGAGACTGGTCCCGTTTTTTTTGTTTGTTTTGTTTTTTTTTTTGAGATGAAGCCATCTCATGTTTCCATGCACACTGGAAACACAGACTATTTCAAGTTCTAAACCAAGGAAGACACTGTTCAAACACGAGACCATGCAGAGTCCTTGGCTGGGAAGTTAAATGGGAAGAGCAGGTGGGAGTCTCCAGACAAACTGGCATTGCCTGTATCATGCAGACGGTTTCTCTCTTGCTGGTCTGAGGATCATATTCCCAAGTACAGTTCATATTTATACCCCGATTCCCTTGTTGCACTCACTGGTATCAGTTGTTTTTAAAGAGGACATCACTGTGTATTTTTCCCTGGGCTCAGCAACTTCCGGAGGAGTTCTGTTATGCCACCGTGCTCTGTGTGGTTCCGTTCATATCTTTTCGGTGTTGGGTTACAAGGCCTGGACCACATTCCTGCTGACCTCAGACCACTGGTCTTGGGGATGCCCTGCATCAAGGCATCTGAAGTGGTAGCAGGGATCTGTGACGGGGAAGCTGGGCAGCTCCAGGGGAAGTCCTGAGCTATGCAGGGGTGAGGATGAAATGGCAACGCCGAGATCCATGTCCGAGGGGCTAAAAGTCATTCATTTACTCACTACCCCACAAGACAATAGCAAAGCTATTTATCAGCCCCTGTAGGAGCAATATACTACAAGATGAGCCCGTTCCTTTTAAAGACAATTATTTCATAGTTAGAGGTCTTTTCACATTGCAGTCAATTGCTGGCTAAAGTTGAATCAATTCTCCCCCTGTATCCGATTTTATTTTTATATTGTCTTTGCAGTTTCCTCCTTAGAGGCGATTCTGCCCTTGAATGTCAGCTGTTCTTCTGACCAATAACAATGGCAGGAATAATGGCATGCAGTTTGGACACACACACACACACACACACACACACACACACACACACACACACACACACACACCCCACAATTGGGGGGGAGAAGCATGGCTATGACAAGAGCACCTCCATTGTATTTACCTCATGCTTATGGTAGTGAGGACTTGGTGCTGCTGGTCAGAGCAAGCCACAGGGAATGGGGAGGCATTCGTGATTTTGCCTAACGTGGAGCCCAGACTTGACTGGCTGGTTGAACACACGCTTAAAAGAATTGAGACGATGCTAAGAAGACATGGAATTCTCAGGGGAGGAAGGAGAAACTACATTGGGTGGCAATAAGGAGGAGGCCACATAACAGTGAGAGCACCACTCTGGGCTCCAAAAAGGGAGGAGTCTGGCTGTTTATTCCTCACAGCCTTGTCATTAGAGGCACCTTTGCCACTGGGTCCTCTGCCCTGTGAGCAAGGGGATTCTTACATGATTTATTAGACCATCAAGCCTGCTGTGTGCCCCTGGCTGTCAAGGAGCCAGGACATCACAGTCATTTCTATTGGTCATGGCTGGTTGGGTGTTCTGTAGGAGCAGGAGGGGACTCTCAGGAACATGTGTATAGTCTCACACTACTGACATACGCTGCCTCTAGACTGGACTTAGATTCTAGTCTGTAAAGGCAGGGTTTCCTCTAAGTGGTCCTCAGGGGCAGCTCTTCAGTTTCAAATGGAGGGCTTGCTAGACAAGTAGAGTCCTGAGTCCCCCAAGCCTCCTATTTAAGGATTAGGAGATTAAGAATCTGCCCATTTAGCAATCTCTCCTGATGGTGCTTCAAGGACTGGAAAACCCTTTTGACGTATCCTGTCCTAGCTCTGTAGGACCAGTAGGGGGCCTCATGTACAGGCAGGCTCCTTGGCCAGGGAGCAGGGGGGGGCTCCCTTAGTTCTTGACAGGACTGGTTCCATACCACATTCCCCCTATTCCCATGACTTTCTCAAATACCTCCAAACTAGAATTGCTGAAATGCATGCTTCAAAGCTCCATCTGAAATGCACTAAATCCAAACCTTATAGGCTAGGGCCTAGGAGCCCCAAACCCCAAACAAAAGTCTCCAGTGGTCCTTGGTGCTCAATCACTTATGGGAATGACTGGGTTGCCCCTACTTTGCATCAAATATAGGTGACACCTAACGGTGACCTGTTCTTAAATCAATACTCAAGAATCAAAATCCATAGCCAGCTTTTTGGTATATTTGCTTGGGCCTTTGTGCTTATTTTTCCCCTTTAATTTGGGGGCGCTCTGAGTCAACTAATTTTTAAGTCTTGGAAAGGCAGAGAAGAACAATAACCATGAGCTTGTGGGAGGTAAACTGAGACAACATACCATCTGCAATGAAATCTGCATAAATCCCCCAAATGGCACCGAGCTGCCAAGATGACTCTCTAAGGCTTCCCGTCTGCCTCAGTGGAGTGCAGGCCCTGGAGAGGTTCAATTATCCTCCACACATGTGCTTTTAGGGAGCCCAGCAAGAGAAGGAGCTGGAATGCTCAGTAATGAGGTTCCCAGGGTTTCAGAATAAAGGGAAGGGCAGGTAAATGGGAACTCGGCTTGCAATTCCATTGTGGCTGTGATTGCTAATCATTACCCAATGTTTCGGTTGTGATACTTGCATTATTGACCTAATTGAAAAATAACTGGTGGAGAGTGTCCTTATTATAGACACATAGTATAATTCAATATTCATTTGCTCCCACAATTGTTTGTCTACTACGTGCGGAACACCAGACAACTCCGATGACTTCTGTTTCTTTGCTGCTGAGGGGGAGGCGGGAGGCAAAGAGGGAGGCTACGTAGGAGTTGAAGGCGGATACTCGGTTTCAGAAAAGTAAGGATCTGTTTAGGGAGGAGCACGTGGAATTTGACTTGGTCCTTGAGAAAGTACTTTGGGGAAGGAAGGTAACATAAGTCAGGACAGGCAACTACAGGACAGGCTTGGAAAAACCTCAAGTTTTGTTGTTTAGTTTTAGTACGTATGAGACTAGAGAGCGTTGAGGCTAAGAAGATATCAATTGAATTGCAGCCCTGGATGCCCGAGGTCCCTGAAGTACTGGGTATCCTTCCTCCTTTTTCCAAGACTCAGGAGAAGTGCCCCCAACAGATCCTGGCAGCACTTCACTGATCCACACAGTCCTTTCCTACCCTGTACTCTTCAGAGTCCCTAATCACATGGAGTTGGCTGATGAGGAAAGACCCCTTCTAGGCTCCCTCCCTCCCTCCCTCCCCTTTGGTGAGCAAAGGAATTAGCATTTCTAGAGATAATGGCTGGGGGGAAAGGTCATTTGTTCCCACTTGAAGCTGTATATAATCAAACATGAACCTTTGGATGATTAATCTGCAAACAGACTCTGGGATGGACCAGGCAAGGATGGGGACTGAATAAATCTGGCAGGTAAGCTAGGAGCCTATTGCATTGATTCAGCTGGGAGCAACCAAGCCCACAACTAGGGCAGTGATGGTGGAGCCACATGGTGGGGATTAGAGGCAGCAGGCCTGCTGGGGGTACAATTGTCAAGGTCTGGAAGCCCATGGAATATCTGGGTCTGGGAAGTAGGAGAGGTCAGATGACAGGAAGTTTGTGTTCTAGAGCATTCAATGTCCCAGCAAGGGGGAGCACTCAGAAAGGCACCGACCTTCTAAGGGGCACATGATGGACTTAGTTCCAGAAAATTGGGCCAGAGATGCAAACACAGTGTTTGTTGCTGGCTAGGGGGCTGTGTGTAAAGTTTGACAGTATATAACCAAGATCAAGGGAAAAGAGGAACTTGAAATATGCCTTTGGGAATTACATCCCTCCTGAAGATGGGTGAGGGGGGCAAACTCACCAAGAAGAAGAGTGTAGAAAAAAAAACAGTGGGAGGGAGAGAAGCAAAGGAGGCAAAAGCCCAGAGCAACCTTTGTGTTGAGTCTTTTATAGGACAAACTGCATGCATTTATCTTCTCGGGTTTAATTGTTTCCGGCTCATTTGAAAATATCCATTTTCATGCACTAACAGTCTCTGGTGATTATAGTATACTCTGACCCGATGCTCCATCCCCTAATTAATCAGGTTCAGGACAAGACCTGAAACTCAGTCACCGGTTGACAAAAATCAGTTGTCAATCCCCAAGGACGCCGGGGTTTGGTTGGTATGCAGACTCAGGCACGGAGACATGGTCCTGCAAATGCACCAAAGAGCTCGGCGTGCTTTTTCTCTTAATGATCCAAAGCTAGCCTTGCACTGTAGATGATAGAGAAAGGAAGAGATTTCCAGGGCTAGCCTTGACAGATGACCAGGCAGTGTCACTAAGGCAAAAAGGAGTTCCTTTGACCCCTTTCTACAGCAGGTCTTTGGGTTGACGGGTGAAATCGAGTCATCCACCCAGCCCGACCCTCAAGCCTGAATGTTCCCAGAGCCACAGAATCGTGTCTTAGGTGCAGCCTGCATGTGTTAGGGAACCGGCAAGCCTCCGTTTGGTATTTAAGTTAGCCATCTTCATGGATCTAAAAGCAGGCTGTTCAATCGGTATCTAGAAAAACTGTGGAGATCTGTGGTGCACATATTTCACAAGGTAACTCATTGTGAATGAATGAATGAATGAATGAATGAATGAATGAATGAGTGTCATGACCCATGTTTTTGAGGTCATTTTTCTAGAAGCCTGTGTTGAGCACTTCACTCTCTGGACTTTTCCTGGGCTCCTGTCAGGTAGAGATTTTTGTTCCTCTGATCTCTCTCTGCAGCTTCCTCCTCACTGCTGGTCTCCTGCAAAGGCCATTCTATGACTTCCATTAGCTCTCCAAGGTCTCCCTCAGCGTCCTGCTGGTCCTCTGACTACGGTCTCTTTTCATAGGACATTTTTTTTCACTGCATG
This sequence comes from Rattus rattus, assembly GCF_011064425.1. Taxonomy (NCBI): domain Eukaryota; kingdom Metazoa; phylum Chordata; class Mammalia; order Rodentia; family Muridae; genus Rattus; species Rattus rattus. The sequence continues at coordinate 91,681,408 of NC_046160.1, forward strand.
GTTGGGCTCCCTTTTCTAGGTAAGTGACATGCATGTCTTGCTATGGAAGCCAGGGCTGATTTCTAACCAGAGGAGGCAGTAACCCCACTTAGTCAGGATGAATGAAAACATGGTCTTCACCTTTGAATTATCCACAGGTTTCACCATGAGAGACAGCACCTCCCTGACTCCTCCCTGACTTCAGCCTAAGAAAGCAAGAATTAGTCTGGGGTAGGTGAGCCAGGAGACTAAGGCAGTACTTCATCTGTGGATCAAGTATGGTGATTAGAGTAGCCAAACCCCAACCAGTGGGGCTTCAGAGAAGGCTCTGCAGTTAAGTGTACTCGCTACTCTCACAGAGGACCCGGATTCTGTTCCCGGCATCCACACCAGATCACAACCGCTCTTCAGAACTTCTGTCTTCTAAAGACACCAGGTTCTCATGCTACACATGTATCCATGCAGGCAACATGCTCATACATAAGATAAAAATAAACAATAAAAAAAGGAAGAAGAACCCGACCACACATCACCCTGTAATCCTCACAGGGGTTAAGTCTTACAATAACTATAAAGTCAAAATAGGCAGTTACCATCTTCCTTCACAGATGGGAAAACTGAGAGACAGGCTCAGGGTACACATAGATCCCGGAGCACTGGACTGTTTAAGAGCTCCGTCATCTCAGGAGTCTGTCTGTCTCCACTTGGCTGTGACCTTGGGAGACACCTGGTTTCTCTGAGCCCTGCTTCCTCACCTGGATGCCTCGTACCACCTGCAGCTCTCCTTCCTGCTTTCTGCTCATCTCATCACAGATTTTCTGCAGAAAGAGGCTTATTTTTTCAGACATCTCCTCCTCTCCAGCTTTTCCTGGGCCTTGCAAAGCAATAATTGCTTTACTACTCTGGAAGCATCAAGAAAGCATCTTGAAAAAGTACCCAGGAGGCATTTTCGCTGGCTCCTCTTTCTATCAGAGGCCTGTGGAGTCCAAGCTACTCCAGCTGTCTCCAGGAGCCTTCATTAAACCAGTATTTTGATGCTAAATCAATGTTACCCACCCCAGGTTCCCTCTGGGAAAAAATGAGGGAAGAGACTTGGGTCATGACATCCTCGATCACACTTCTTTCCTTAGATCTTATCTCTGCTGTGTTAAGATGAGTCTCAAACCACCGTGGGACTTGGCCAGAACAGAGGTTAGAATCCAGGGCTCCCCTTGGCCATCAAACGATTTCCTTTTCCTGGAATATCTAGTGATAGACAGTATGTTGGTTTTGCTTCTTGATCTGTTGCCATTTATAGGCGATTGAAGTTCTGAGCTCCTGGTACCCTAGAGAGACAAGTAGACCCACAGGTTGGTCATAGGGGCCAAACACCACAGCGCAGGCAGGATGTCCTCTGATCCAGTTCTATAATGTGTTGTCAAACAACCTCACCGGGACTCTGATGGGCTCTGGCCAGGGTGCTGAAGGACAGAGTTAAAAGGAAGTTGTCTTTGACTTTTCTGCAAAGCACAACATAGCAGCTGTGACAGAGCAGTGCGGTGAAAGCCTGCTGGGTATTAATAGCAACAGCTAACATTTATGGCGTGTTTACAGTGTGCCAGCTACTATGCTAAGCACAGTTAAATCCTCACTGTGTCCCTTGGAATGAGGTGTTATCATCGCTGCAATCCTTTGTAGCTGGGGACCCTAAGACTAAGATGTTTGGGCCATTTGCCTGAGTCACACAACTAGTGTTTGGCTCCCAACACCAGATCTCACATCTCTGGATTCTGCAAAATAGCTCTCCAGATCTTTTTGCTAAGGACACCCAGTGCAGATCAGGTGACCTAAGGACAGAGTTAGGAGGCTGCTTTGGAGCTGCCATCTGTAAGGGTCTGTGTTTCTGAGATTTGATCTCAGACCAGAGTCTGAGGACTGTATATCCAGAAGCTCTGTGGTAAGTCTGTCTAGGAAGTGTGGAGCTTGGGAGGGAATTCCTATTGTCCTCACAAGAGCATTCAGGACAGCAGCCTGCAGACATTAGCATGCACGGCAATCCACTCCTCTGCCTTCATGGTGATTTCTCTTGGCAGGTAGTCTTCTTAGGAGGTGACCGAGGATGCAGAGAAATGATTCAAGGGATATCCCCATCAATGAATAACTCAACTCTCATCGCCTACCCTCCTGTCTCCTCTCTTCTCCCTTCTCTCTTCTCCTATCCAGATCTTTCTGTTGATTGATTTAGAATTCAGAAAAAAAAAAACTTAAAATTTTTATTGGAGAGGTCCAAGTACATTCTTGTTCTCCAAATTTTATTTCTCAATATTCTTCCTTAGGCCCCCAAACCATGGCTGTCACAGCACTCGTAGGCTCACATCTTGTCACCCTCAGAGAGGAGGATGTTAGTTTCTCCTTTAGCATGGATGCCGAGTCTCAATCCCTGGTGCCCAACACCTCTGGGATGGTGAGGAAGGAGCTGCTTCATCCTGAGGCAGCCAAGTGGGTAGATGGTGGGAACATCTGCTCTGGAAACACATTTCTCATAGCAAATAACATTTGCATGCTTGTGCCTGCAAATATCACCAAGGCATTTGCGAAATTAAACACTGACTTTGCTTCTCTGGCCTTCCCCTTGGCTAGGCCCTGAGTGTTCCTTGGATCAAGGAGTTCAGTTCAGGGAGTGCCCCTCCCTTCCTCTCTGTCCTCTGAGGCTGAGATGTTTCCTTCAGAACCTCACAAACAAACCCAGGTTTTAAGTTGATTCAAGTTCAGCGGTCCCTTCAGTGTTCGGCCTCTCACGAGCTTACATACACAAAGACGGGTCTTCCTGTGTATCTTCTCTGTGTGAACACAGTGCCGCGCCCTTTGTATAAGCCCTCCTCTTTGTCTTGATATTTCTGTAAATGTGTATTGTCTCCCCTAGAAGGCATACTCCTGGCAGAGGCCCTGATACTTCAACATAGAGAATCATCCATGCACTTTTGTTTAGAAGCACACACGGCAAGGATCACTAAAGCATGTGTCTGTGTAAGATTATGAGCATAAGGAAACACACTTGATGGTGTATATTCGATTGTTAAATGTATTATCTAAATGGAGAGGGTGCCTCCTGTGCATGCAGATAGGACAATAGGAGAGGGCTTAAGCGAAGGAAAGGAACACAGGCACACTTAGGATCTTCCTGATTTGTGACTTGCTTTCTCCTCCCACAAGCTCTCAACCCTCCCTTTCCATACTGGGTCTGGCAGAAGTGGCTGTGGCAAAGAGAGGCAGGGTAGAAGGGCTGTTCTGAGAACACACCTCCCACAGTCACAAGAAATCCATCCCCCAGGGACTCAAAGACATTTAGAAGTTTCTCATGGAGGAGATGAAGACTCCAGAGCTACACCTTGATGCCAGGCCCAACAGAGACATCTGGGTCAAAAGAATAAGGAATGTTTCGTACGGCATCTGTGTACATTGGTTCTGAAACCGCAATGAGGGTAAAGAGTCATCACCATATGAGTTCTATAGCTTGGTAATCTCTGTCACTATTACCATGTTTAAAAAAATATCTAGACAATATGGGTGAAAGCTAACTGCTGAGTGTCAAAGGAAGTTATAAACCTGAAAAAGAAAAAGTAAATCTTTCCTCCTGGGGAATGTTCATGGTATATGACAGTTTGAGAGAAGGAAAGAAAGAGAGAGAGGGGGGAAAGAGAAAGAGAGGGAGAGGAAGGGGAGAAGGGAGAGAAGGAGAGAGGGAGAGAGGGAGAGAGGGAGAGAGGGAGAGAGGGAGAGAGGGAGAGAGAGAAGGCAGAAAGGTAGAAGGGATAAAGAAGATGATGAATTACCCAACTATGATTTTTAGACAAAATTCTTTGAATGTATATTGTAAAGAAGTTAATAGCAAACACAGTTAAAGACAAGCGTTCTTGTGTATATCATAGACACTGGGAAACATTTGATAAATGGATAAACGCTGAATAGTGGTTCCGTGTATGACACGTATTTTCAAGGAGCTATTTGCTGGTCCAGCCAGCGCCGGCAGTGTGTCCCTGTGGTCACACTCACCAGTACTCTTTGGCTTGGGGTGATCTGCATACACTTCCGTTATCCTGTTCATTGGCCAGAACAACCGGGGTGATGCTCAGTATGAAAATGCTAGACAGCCATCCCTGTGTACCAAATTAGCATGGTGTGTGTGTGAGTGTGTGTGTGTGTGTGTTGCGGTGTGTGTGTGTGTGTGTGTGTGTGTGTGTGTGTGTGTGTTGCATTCCAGGGTATTTTTATGCCTATCAAGGCCTCAGATCTATCGCTCTAGGCACCCTTAGCTGACACAGTGCCGTCTTTTATAATGAACTCCATTCAAACAAAAACAAATGAAGGTTTTTATTATTTATAATATGTAAAAGAAAAACAAACCCCATTGTCTGACCTTCTTTTGTTTCATTGCCAGCATCTACGAAACCTAATTCGTGCGAACTTTCTAATGTATGGCTAAAACTTCCCATGAATCCATCCAACGTGGCAGGAACTAAGTCAAAGGGCCCATAACTCTTGCATGGCAGCTTTGTGTACTGCTGACCTGCCCAGGGGCAAGAATTTCAAGCCTTTTCTCATCCTTAAACAAATTTCAAAAGACAAAGTCAGTAAATACATCAAGCGTGAACAAGCATGGAGGATAATATAACAGCCACCAAGCTCTTACCGCGAAGCTTTGACCAGCCTTAACACGTTGCTACCCAATCTTCAACTGTATTTCTTCATAAATAAAGTATTATAGGAAAATTTATGTAGACATCTCCAACCCATTCTTCTTTTCTCCTTCCACAGAGGAACCACAGTGCTGAATTCAGCCATTTTATTGCACACACATTTATATTTATTGTATGATGCACACACACACACTTGCTTAGACGTGGTTTTAGCCTTACAGAAATGGTACCACATAGTATGCATTTCTCTCTTGTTTTCCTACCATCTTTTGTTTTTACAATGCCATGAAACCACTTTTTTTATTAAGTTATATATTTTCTTTACATTCTGATTGTAGCTTCCCTTCCCTCCTCTCCTCTCAGCCCCTCCCTCTCATCTTCCCCACCCCACTGGGCCCCTTCTTCCCTTCTGCTCAGAAAAAGGGGGGCCTCCCATGGATGTCAAACAGCCTTTGCATATCAAGTTGCAGAATGATTAAGCCTATCTTCTATTGAGGCTGAGACGGCCCAGTTAGGGGAAAGGGATTCAAAGGCAAGCAAAGTAGTCAGAGACAGCTCCTGCCCCCCTGCCCACATGAGATCCAGCTGCACAACTGTTACACATGTGCAGAGGGCTAGGTATATCCATCGCATGCACGCTCTCTGGTTGGCAGTTCAGTCGTTTTTGAGTCCTCAGGAACCTTGGTTAATTGATTCTGTAGGTTTTCTTGGGGTATCCTTGATCCTTCTGGCTCCTTGAATCCTTCCTTCTCCTCTTCCACAATACTCTCCAAGCTCTCCTTAATGTTTGGCTGAGGTTGTCTACACCAGGTTCAGTCAGTTGCTGGATGAAGCCTCTCTGATGACAGTTATGCTAGGTGCCTGTCTGTATGTATAGCAGAACAGCATTAGTGCTGTCAGGGATGGGCTCTCTCTCATGGCATGAGTCTCAAGCTGGGCCAGTCAGTCAATGGTTGGCCCTTCCCACAAATTCTGCTCCATCTTTTACCCCAGCACATATTACAGGCAGGACAAAATTTGGGTGTCAGGTTTTACGGCTGGGTTGGTGTCCTAGTCCCTCCCATTGGAAGTCTTGCATGGTTACAGGAGTTGGCCAGTTCAGGATCCATATTCACCATTGCTAGAAGTCTTAGCTAGGGTCACCCTCATAGAGTCCTGGGATTCTAGCTCCTCCCAGAGATGTTCCCTCCAAACCAGTTGTCTCTCCCAGTACCCTCTCCCTCTGTCCTTCTCCCACCTCATCCTTCCTATTCTCATCCAGAACTCTCCATTCATCCAGTCCCCTCTCTCTGTTCATCCTCAGTGTTTAATCTGTTTCCCCTTCTTATATTCAAGCATCCCTCTACTTCAGAGCTTCTTAGCTTCTTTGAGTCTAGGTTTTGTAGCATGAAAGGTATGACTTCATGAATAATATCCACTTATAAGTGAATACATACCATGTTTGTTTTTCTGGGTCTGGGTTACCTCACTCAGGCTGACTTTTTTTCTAGTTCCATTCATCTGCTTGCAAAGTTCACAATGTCATTGCTTTTAATGGCTGAGTAATACTCCAGTGTATAAATGTACCACATTTCTTTAACCATTCTTTGGTTGAGAAACAGTTTCCGGCTATTATGAACAAAGCTGCTATGAATATAGTTGAGCAAATGTCCTTCTGGTATGGAGGAACATCTTTTGGGAATATGCCCAGAAGTAGTGTAGCTGGGTCTTGAAGTAGATTTATTCCTATTTGACAGATCTATTCCTATTTGACAAATTTGTCAAGGTGGTTGTACAAGTCTGTACTCCCACCAGCAATGGAGGAATATTCCCCTTGCTTCATGTTCTTACCAGCATGAACGGTCCCTGAGTTTCTGATCTTGGCCATTCTGATGGTGTAAGAGGGAATCTTGGAGTCATTTTTAATTTTGCTTTCCTCAGTGACAAAGGATGTTGAACATTTCTTTAAGTGCTTCTTAGTCATTAGAGATTGCTCTGTTGAGAATTTTGTTTAGATCTGTATCTCATTTTTAACTGAATTATTTGATTTCTTGATGTCTGGTTTCTTGAATTCTTTATATATTTTGGATATCAGCTCTCTGTTGGATATAGGGTTGGTGAAAATCTTTTCCACTTTGTAGGCTGTCGTTTTGTGCTAGTGACAGTGTCCTTCACCTTACAAAAGCCTTACAGTTTCATGAGGTCCCATTTTTTAATTGTTTATCTTAGTGTCTGAGCTGTTGGTGTTCTGTTTAGGAAGCTGTCTCCTGTGGCAATGCATTCAAGGCTATTCCCTATTTTCTCCTCCATCAGATCTAGTGCATATGATTTCATGTTCAGGTCTTTGATCCACTTGGGCTGAAGCTATATGCAGGGTGATACACATAGATTTATTTGCATTCTTCTACATGGAAACATCCAGGAAGACCAGCAACATTTGTTCAAAATGAAGATTTGGATTTTGTCAAAGGCTTTTTCAGCATCTAATGAGATTACAGTGTGGGTCTTTCCTTTCAGTTAGTTTATATGGTAGATCACATGGATGAATTTTCACATGTTGAACCATCCCTGCATCTCTGGGATGCAGCCTACTTGATTATCGTGAATAATGTTGATGTGTTCTTAGGTTTGGTGTGTGAGCATTTTATTGAGTATTTTTTTTTGCAGCAATAGCCTGAAATTCTCTTTCTTGGTTGAGTCTATGTGTGGCTTAAGTGTCAGGGTGACTGTGGCCTCATAAAATGAATTTGACAATGTTCCTTCTGTTTCTAGTTTGTGAAATAATTTGTGAAATATTGGTATTAGCTCTTCTTTCAAGTTCTGGTAGAATTCTACACCAAAACCATCTGGCCCTGGGCTTTTATTTGTTGTGAGGCTTTTGATGATTGTTTCTATTTCCTTGGGGGTTATAGGTCTACTTAAATTGTTTATTTGATCCTGATTTAACTTTGGCAAGTGACATCTATCAAGAAAATTGTCCTTTTCATTCAGATTTTCCAATTTTGTGGAGCACAGGTTTTTGAGGTAAGACTTAATGATTCTTTGGATTTCCTCAGTGTCTGTTGTTATGCCTCTCTTTTCATTTCTGATTTTTTTAATTTGGATATTTTCTCTCTCCATCTTTTAGTTAGTTTGGCTAAGGGTTTGTCTATCTTGTTGATTTTCTCAAAGAACCAACTCTTTGTTTCCTTAATTCTTTGTGTTGTTCTCTTCGTTTCTAATTTATTGATTTCAGCCCTGAGTTTGATTATTTTCTGACACTCCTCTTGGGTGTGTTTGCTTCTTTTTGTTCTAGAGCTTTCAGGTGTGCTGTTACGTTGTTAGTATGAGATCTCACTAATTTCCTTATGAAGGCACTCAGCACTGTGAACTTTTCTCTTAGTGCTGCTTTCATTGTGTCTCATGGATTTGGGTATGCTGTGCCTTCATTTTCATTGAATTCTAGAAAGTTTTTAATTTTATTTCTTCCTTGACCCAGTGGTTACCGAGTAGAGGGTTGTTCAGCTTCCATGTATTTGTAGGCTTTCTGTTGTTTCTGTTGTTGTTCAAGTCCAGCTTTAATCCATGGTGAGCTGGCAAGATGCACAGAGTTATTTCAGTTTTGTTGTATCTGTTTAGACTTGCTCTGTGGCCAAGTATGTGGTCAATTTTGGTGAAGGTTCTATGCTGTACTGATGAAAAGGTATATTCTTTTGTGTTTGGGTGAAATGTTCTGTAATTATCTGTTAGATCCATTTAAGTCATAATGTCTGTTTTTTTCATTATTTCTCTGTTTAGTTTCTGTCTGGATGACCTGTCCATTGGTGAAAGTGAGGTGTTGAAGTCTACCACTATTAATGTGTGGGTTTCAATGTGTGATTTAAGCTTTAGTAATGCTACTTTTACAAATGTGGGTGCCCTTCATATGGCGCATAGATATTTAGAACTGAGATGTCATTCTGGGTGAATTTTTCCTTTGATGAGTATGAAATGTCCTTCTCTATCTCTTTTGGTTGATTTTGGCTGGAAGTCTATTTTATTAGATATTAAAATAGCTACTCCAGCTTGCTCCTTGGGTCTTTTTGCTTGGAAACTCTTTTCCTAAGCCCTTTACTCTGAGGTAATATTTATCTTTGATGTTGCAGTGTGTTTCTTGTATGCAACAGAATGATAGACACCCCCTTTTTCTAATCCATTCTGATAGTCTGTGTCTTTTTATTGGGTAATTGAATTCATTGATGTTGAGAGATATTAAAAACCAATGATAGTTAAAATTTGTTATTTTGATAGTGGTGGTATATGTGTTTCTCCTTTTTTGTTTTTTCCTGGTGTGAAATTATTTCCTGTGTTTTCTTGGATATAGACTCCTTGAGTTGCAGTTTTTCTTCTAGCACTTTCTGTAGGGCTGAATTTATGAATAGATCCTATTAAAGTTTGGTTTTGTCATGGCATACCTTGCTTTTTCCATCTATAGTGATTGAATGTTTTGCTGGTTATTGTAGTCTGGACTGACATCTATGGCCTCTTAGAGATTGTAAGACATCTATCTGCCTAGGCCCTTCTGGCTTTTAGAGTCTCTATTAAAAAGTCAGGTGTAATTCTGATGGCTTTGCCTTTACGTGTACTTGGCCTTTTCCCTTGCAGCTTGGAACCTTTTCTTTGTTGTTGTTTTGTTCTCTTTGTTCTGTACCTTTAGTGTTTTGATTATTATTTGGTGAGAATTTTTTTTTCTAGTCCAATCTACTTGATGTTCTGTACACTTCTATTTATAATCATCTCTTTGTTTAGGTTAGGGAAATTTTCTTCTATGATTTTCTTGAAAATATTGTCTGTGCCTTCAACCTGGGTATTTTCTCATTCTTCTATTCCTCTCATTCTTAGGTTTTGTGGTCTCATAGTGTACCAAATTTCTCAAATGGTTTGTGTCAGAAACATTTTAGAGTTAACATTTTCTTTGACCAGTGTATCAATTTCTTCTTTGGTATCTTTTATGCCTAAGGTTCTCTCTCTCATATCTTGCATTCTGTTGGTGATGCTTGCATCTGCAGTTCCTGTTCTCTTCTCTGGGTTTTCCATCTCCAGGATTCCCTCAGTCTGTGTTTTCTTTATTGCTTCTATTTTCATTCTCAGGTCTTAAACAGTTTTATGCATTTCCTTCACATGTTTTATTGTATTTTCCTGTATTTCTTTAAGGGATTTATTCATTTCCTCTTTAAAGATCAGCTTCCTAAGATTGGATTTAAGATCATTCTCTTGTGCTTCAGGTGTGTTAGAGAATCTGTGGCTTCAGGTGTGTTAGGGAATCTGTGGCTTCAGGTGTGTTGGGGAATCTGTGGCTTCAGGTGTGTTAGGGGTGGCTTCAGGTGTGTTAGGGAATCTGTGGCTTCAGGTGTGTTAGGGAATCCGTGGCTTCAGGTGTGTTAGGGTATCCGTGGCTTCAGGTGTGTTAGGGAATCTGTGGCTTCAGGTGTGTTAGGGAATCTGTGGCTTCAGGTGTGTTAGGGTATCTGTGGCTTCAGGTGTGTTAGGGAATCTGTGGCTTCAGGTGTGTTGGGGAATCCGTGGCTTCAGGTGTGTTGGGGAAATCCATGGCTTCAGGTGTTTTGGGAATCCGTGGCTTCAGGTGTGTTAGGGGTGACTTCAGGTGTGTTGGGGAAATCCGTGACTTCAGGTGTGTTAGGGAATCTGTGGCTTCAGGTGTTTTGGGGTGGCTTCAGGTGTGTTGGGGAATCTGTGGCTTCAGGTGTGTTAGGGAATCTGTGACTTCAGGTGTGTTAGGGAATCTGTGGCTTCAGGTGTGTTGGGGAATCTGTGGCTTTAGGTGTGTTGGGGAATCTGTGACTTCAGGTGTGTTGGGGAATCTGTGACTTCAGGTGTGTTGGGAATCTGTGACTTCAGGTGTGTTGGGAATCTGTGGCTTCAGGTGTGTTGGGGAATCTGTGGCTTCAGGTGTGTTAGGGTATCCGTGGCTTCAGGTGTGTTAGGGAATCTGTGGCTTCAGGTGTGTTGGGGAATCTGTGGCTTCAGGTGTGTTAGGGGTGCTTGTTGGGGAATCTGTGGCTTCAGGTGTGTTGGGGAATCTGTGGCTTCAGGTGTGTTGGGGAATCTGTGGCTTCAGGTGTGTTAGGGAATCTGTGGCTTCAGGTGTGTTAGGGTATCCGTGGCTTCAGGTGTGTTAGGGTATCCGTGGCTTCAGGTGTGTTGGGGAATCCGTGGCTCCGTGGCTTCAGGTGTGTTGGGGAATCTGTGGCTTCAGGTGTGTTGGGGAATCTGTGGCTTCAGGTGTGTTAGGGAATCCGTGGCTTCAGGTGTGTTAGGGAATCCGTGGCTTCAGGTGTGTTGGGGAAACCATGGCTTCAGGTGTGTTGGGGAATCCGTGGCTTCAGGTGTGTTAGGGAATCTGTGGCTTCAGGTGTGTTAGGGAATCCCTGGCTTCCTGTAGTAGGGCAGCGGTGCTCTGGTGCTCCATATTGCTCTAGCTCTTGTTGACTGTGTTCTTACTCTGGCCTTTAGTCATCTGGGTTTTATCATTATTATAGGTTTAGATGCTGATTTCTGAGTTTAGCTTTGTTGGACGGGTATTTTTGGATGTTTTTCCCCCTCATGGTTTCTGTTTCCTCTCTGTCTTCTGGCCAGTGTGTCCTGAAGTTCTGGTCACTAGGTTTTTGGGTGTGTGTGTGTGTGTGTGTGTTGGGTGATAACTTTGCCTCTGGGGTCCCTAATATCAGCATGGCATGGGCGTCCCTGGTGCCCGTAGGACTCTGGGAAAGCAGGCACAGTTGTGGGCAGGAAGATGGAGAGCAGGGGAAAGGGTGTAGTTTACTACTGTTAGGTGTGTTTTAGGGGGATTTGGCAGACAAGGACTTGAGGCTAAGTCTTATGTGGCATTCCCTGAATTGGGCAGGCCTCCGGGTTTGCAGGCAGAGTGGTGGGCTGAAAATGGAGTTCAGGAAACAGGATGCAGTTTATTGCCCTTGGGTGTGTTTTAGGGGGACTTGATATGCAGGGGATTAGGGTCATGTCTTTCCTGGTTGTCCCTGGTGCCAGCAGGCCCCTGGGAAATCAGGCAGAGTTAATGGGCTAGAAAATAGAGTGTAGGGGACAGGTGCTGTTTACCAGTGTTGGGTGTAAGAGAGAAACAGCACCATGAGCTCATTTAATTACCAGTGGCACATACTCTGACTGTTCTTTGTCCCGTCTAGAATTGTGTTTTGAATGTGACCACCTCCTTTCGAACACAAGTTTGAAAACACAAGGTTGGTGTTGGCTCTTTACAACAAGAGCGACTTTCCCTGCCTAGGGCAGATGCATCTGTGGCAAGGCCCCACCTCTGAGGACCCCTGGCTGGCTGACAGACTCGCTCCATGCCTAGACCACTCTGAGAGTGGGGCTTGACCCTTTGAGGTGCACAGAGTAGCCAGGCCCACTGCTAAGGAGATTCAATGGCCACCCAACCCCCTCAAGGCTGGAGAGTGCCCAGGCCCCACCCCAGAGAAGACAAAAAGTTCCAGATAGGCTACATAATCCCACCAGTCCCTGAGTTTGCCCCAAGATCAGGCCACATAGCCCCTTCAATCCCAGGAAATCCTGGAAAGCCCCCCTGACCCTACCAAAGAAACCCTATACAAACCCTGTTGTCTGCTCAGTTCTCTGCTGCTTCTTGCCCTCCTGGATTTTTCCCTCCTAACAAATCTCTTGTGTGAGGTTTGTTGGGTGATGTGACTTTCTGCAGTCTTTCTTGGCTCCCGACTGCAGCCAGGATACCTTTCCCTTCAGAGCCATGACACAAGCACTGGGAAGCCTCTACTGACCAGAACAGAGCTATAACATGTTGGGGAAACCTTCCCCTGTCAGGGCAGAGTTGTAACAGTTCCATCTGGTGAGTCTTTCCACTCAGAGCTTTAGCACTTACAATTGGGGTATATGGGTGAAGCCCTGAGGACCAGGCATTGGGAAGTGGAGATTCAAAGGTGTGTGTGTTGATTGCTTAAAAACTAACTGGGAAATTTATATGTAAACTATAAGTGAAAGTTAATTGCTTAAGTCACAATTTAACTGTGTGAGAGGAAAGATATCCCCGGATAGTATAGATTTGTTACTAAATAAATTATACCTACATTAATTCTATAGGAGTTCACGAGATGGAGAGGTCGTGGCTTACGCGACTCAGATTCTAATTTGCCACAGAATGGTTTCCTAGCAACCATCACTAGATGAGAATCAGCTAACTCTGCTGTTTTGAACCAGACATAACTGTGTTAGAAATATGAGTCAAATAAATGCCTGCTTAAGGTTGCATTTCACCTCCTAAAGCTGTATTTGAGCTATGTGACTACTGAACAAAGGGCTCAAAAGGTTTCCTTTTCCAGAACCCAACACAGCTGATATGTAGGATTGGAAATGGCACTAGATTTAGGAATGTAGACGCCTATATTTCCTCAGGAATTGGACTTGAGCTGTGCTAAGTGAAGAAGTAAAAGACAGGGAAAATGGGAGGAACATGGAAATGCATGCTGGGAATATGGAATCCTGCAAATCCTTAGCCATACCCAACCCAACACTAAAGGGACCAAAGGAGATTCATTTGCCCTAGAGGGACAAAGGGCAGAGACAAAGACAGGAGCAAAAGGATATGGGAGAAGGGAGAAAGGAACAAGGGACAACATACACACCAGGACTGCCTCTGGATAGAGAGGAGACAGATGTGGCTCATAGGCAAATGTCAGTTTATAAAGGTAAAGGGGGAAATCCCATGTTAGGATGAGGTGTTTAATTTTAATTGGGCGTGTTAATTAGGTGAGCCAAAGGGGGCTTTTAACTGTTGACCTCCAATACTTTGATAGCTGGACCTTGGTAGTCAGCCTCAAGAGGAGGAAGTGGCCAAATAGGGAATAGACTTCGGTGACCCGCTTCAGGAATGTAATTGAGTGGCGTTTAGCAAGGGGAAGGCAATGGGGAGAAGGGCAAGGCCTGCCAGAGCCGTGTTTCCCAGGCCGGGGCTGGCTGAGTCGCTTCAAAGATGTTTTACATCTTTGCCACACTTGAACAGCATCCCTGGGCATTGCTCACCGTTGGCTTGTCCCAGGAAGTGGGCTCCAAAGACCCAGCCATGCTTCCAGCTGATAAACAGCGTTATAACGTCAGCTTATTTCTCTTTGCCTCATCTTCTCTGACCATCTTATGGCGACTGTGTGGCTCGAAAAGGGAAAACACTGTAGGTGTTCAAGTCTTACCAGGATGACGGCCCACGAGAAGCTCGCTTATAAAATTCGAGCTTGGGCATACCTATCACTGAGCTCTTGGCTTTAACATAGGAAACAGTCGTCAGTGAAGGAAAGACTTTCCAACATATATCCTTCAACCAGCACCATAAAAAGAACATGTTTCCATTTCTAAGTGCCTCATTTAGAAATGTGATTCTCCGGCTTCTAGAGCTGGAAGAGACCTTCTGCAGATTAAATGCATCCTCTGAAAAGAGGGGGGACAACTCTGCCTTGTTGACAATTTGTGCCCGACTTCTCTGGGGGAGGAAATTGCCTCTTTACCTTTTATCTTTTATACAAAAGCAGATTTATCCTCAGATACTCTCAGGGACATCTACAAGAAAACGCATTTTTAAAAATTAGGCTTAGCCAGTAAAACTGAGAATAGAATACAAGTTGGGAAATCCTGCAAAGATTTCATATTATTCTTGAATTTTTTTCAGCGTTTTAGGTTTAGTTAAACTTCGAGTTAAAAATCAGAGATCTGCCGGTGACAATTCACTTTTGTGCAATTTTCCAGGTGGAGTCCCTACTCCACACCAAGTGCCACTGGAAGCCATGAGATACCAACATCGACACATTCGTCAACAAATATTTTGCTCTCACTGGGGCACTGAATTTCGAACCCTTTAGATGGCCCTCATTTGATATAGCAACTTTCATTGAAGGTAATTAAATTCTTTGAATCCAATCACAGCATCAGATATACAATAAGCATCTTGGTTTACAGAAATTTGCCAAAGCTTAGTGGGATTTCCAGTTTTTTGGTCACCTGAACCCAGCCCCTGTATTGCTGGATACAGTGAGATGGTGGAGCTGGCTCATTCCAGCCTGGAGAGGCATGGTATGACACTTTTTTTAAAATTAAATGCTATAGACTCTCATTTAAGTGAATTATATCCAAACCCAATGTAAGAAGTACTCCAGACTTCTCCCATTCTACCCACTTGGCTAGGTGTTACTCTTACCTGTGGGGGTTTTGTGCCTACTGATTCCGTGTGGACATTCTGTGTAAGAGCTGCTTTTCTTAGCGTAAGCTCAGGGGCATCATGATGGACATTACTAAAAGTGGCAAACACCACAAATCAAGGCTTTTATTGGACAGCTGGTTGTTGGACATTTACCAGCAAACTCCTGGGGTAGGTGTCATGTCTGCTTGATATCACAGTGCACTCTAAATCCTCAGCTGACACCCCTTGTCATCGCACAGGGCAGCGGGATTCTGGTTCAAAGCTTAAATTGTAAATTCCTCTGTGGTAATAAACTTATGCTCTTCAGTTTCATCCACAATAACCAACAACCAGAAGGAAGGAAACCAGTAGCACACAATGCTCTGCACACTGCCAGGGAGCCTTGTCTACCCATGAGCACAGCCATTCTTTAATGGCTCTTAGGAATATTGGTTAGCAATATCTATCCCCATAGAAAAGAGAGTCCTCTCCATAAAGCCATTCAGTCTTCTTGAATACTCTGTATTTGTCTTTCCCAGCCCAATGTCTCTTCCATCTGCTTGGGACTTCCCCCATCCTCCAGCAGCTTCGATGCAACACCCTTTGCAGAGCCCCCAGAGGACCAGAGCTAGAGTGCCTTTGGTTCACCGTGCCTATTAGCCGATTAGCTCCTTGAGTGGGAAGCATACTCCCTCATGCTGGTAAAATCCCTTGTTTTTTCCTCTTGGTTGCACTAAGATAATCTCTAAGTATTCATCACACAGGGCAGCACACTAGGGCTGCTGTCTGGAAGGCAAGAATATGTAGCTTTCTTTCCCTAAAGCTCAGGGCCAATCCAGCACAATAGAGATTTAATGAGCAGTTGGGATGAGCCCAGAACACAGGACTGTGGAGGAAGCCCTGCCTCTAGTCTGTGCAAAGCCAGAGGCATCTGATGCAAAGCCATGTACAACCCTCTGTATTTCTGGTGCATTCCTCACGATGCTAATGCACTCTTAAAGTAGGAAACAAAAAGTCAGCAGTGAAAAATGTACCACCCACCACTTGAGTTGGGGATTAAATCCTTTTAGGTAGAACAGATGCGCATCAATCCATCTTTATAGCTGCCTACCCACCTACCTATCCATCCTATGATCATTTATTAGATAAAATGGACATCCAGGATCAAGTGTGCCCAGACTCCCTGAGGGTTCTTGTGCTTGTGGGTAGACAATGTTCTGATGGCAGAGTGCGTGGAGCGTCTGGTTTGCTTCCTCTGGGTGTTATTCGTTGTGGATGAAATTGAAGAACTTGAGTTTGTTACCATAGAGGAAAATAACATTTAAATTTTAAACTGGATGGCTGTTGGCCACTGTGTCATCTGCAGTGTTGGGGTAAAGATGGAGAGTTTGTGTGCCCTGTGTTTTCCACTCCCTTTAGCTTCTAAACATGGTCATTAAAAATGAGTGTGAAAGGTGCCATCAGTAGTGTGTGTGTGTGTGTGTGTGTGTGTGTGGAGAGAGAGAGAGAGAGCTCAAACCTGCTCTCCAGCACAGCCAGAAGTTTGCTTCCTCCCTACCTAATGTCCATCATGTTTGGGGGGGTCACAATGTACCCCAATCTCTATTCTGCTGTGATGTTGCTTTCCACTAGTTGAGTCTCACGCTGTGTTGGTCCCACAGATGCAATTAGTTACCCAACAACAACAACAAAAAAGCCTGTTCTGTTGTTGGCAGGTATCGTGGCACATTACCCACAGAGCAGATGGCTTCTGGTTCCACAAATGAGATTTCCAGATGATGGCATATTAGAATGTCAACAGCCACTCCTGCCTTGCCCTTCCAGCCTCTCAGACACATCGGAACTAGCCTAGATAAGTTCATGACCTCCTACCCATCAACCATTCCTCTGGGTAGGAACCTTTTAGAGATGGGTCTGAGGGAAGGCGGGAGAATGTGCTCTTTGAAGACATTTGATTCATCTGCAGTGGGCATCTCCTTTCCTCTAACTCTCATTTTGGGTTTCTTAAGTTATCCATGTGCTGAGCAAAAGGCACTTGTTTTCTCTTCAGTCTGCCTTGATGAGCAGGTGGGATGGTCTCTTGCCGCACGCTTCCCTTTCCATTCGGATTGCTCCATTTCTGAAAAGTGAGCTGACAGAAGCTAAGCACAGAACTGCCTATCCATATTCTCCTGACCCTTCTTTCTTCTTGGGGGACTCATGTTACCCTCACAAGCTAGGGGTTAATCTTCTACAGTACAGTAGAAGGTACAGTCTCCTACCTACTTCATTTGCCATTGGCCAAGAAAGAGCTCATTTTTAACTGGTCAGAAGACACTCAGATTTCCTCTCTTGGGAAATAAAAATGAAGGTGTCAGGAAGCAGACCCACTGTAACTCTGGTAGACAGTAGAAGGAAGATGGGCTGGTTGTTGTTTGCCAACTTGATACAAACCTAGACATATCTGAGTAGAAGGAATCTCATTTAAAAATGTCTTCATAAGTCTATGAAGTCATCAGAAGTTTCTCCTTGATTAATGATTGGAGGGTCCAGCTCACTGTGGATGGAACCATTAATAGAAAGTTGTCCTGGATTGTATAAGAAAGCAGGCGGAGCAAGCCATGGGCAGCAGCCAGTAAGCAATGTTCCTCCATGGCTTCTGCCTTTAGATTCCTGCCTTGTGGTGTTGCCCTGACTTCTCTCAGGTATGGAGTGTGACATTAGCTATAAAATGAAATAAACCCTTTCTTCCCTGAGTTGATTTTAGCCACAGCAATAGAAGAGGTCTAAGGTCTGGGCATGGTTGAGAGGTCCTACTCGTCTGCTTTCTCCCATTCCATCCAGATCTCTAGGATAACTTTCTCTTGATTTCAATTTGTTTGAATGGTTTCTGTCTAGTTTAGGTGATTCCTGTGTGGCATCTCTTTTCTTACTCTACTCTGTTTTCTAAAGAAAAATCACAGAAGCTACACAGGGGTCTTGACAAAACTATCCTCAAATTCTGAATGTCAAATGTCTATGGCTACATCGAGCAAGGCATTCTCGAATCAAAACCGTGGTCAAGTTCAATTACGGATGGAGTATGACCTTATCTGAGTGTCATCACTTGTGGCCTTCATCTAGTGCAGCTCACATGCCTGTATGTCCCCATGACATGACAATCCCAATGCTCTTTCCCCAGTTGCCAAAGGACCTAGCTGAAGAAGCTTTCCTCCCTGTCTTGGCAAATCAATGTGTCTAGTTCATTATCAGTCGTGTTGGGTATTCTTTGCACTGATCACTTTTCTTGTTTGTACAGAGAGGTGGTTTGTAGTGTAGAAGAGCAGTGCCTCTCATGACAGAGGGAGCTTGGGATGCTCACAGGTCACCAGCAAGGACTACCGCTGTGCTCAGGCTCAGGTGAAGGCAAGGTCCTAGAAGTGTGAACAGGAAGAAAATCACTTGGGCAGATCTGGTTTTTACTCGGTCTGATTACTTTTGTTTATTTTTTTCCTCCAATTTTTCACAAATGTATGTATCAAAATGTTCTGGGAACCCCTTGACTCAGCTTTTTAACTGAGTTCATTTAACTGAGGAAAGTACCCTTCCAAATCACCGTGTGGGAGGGCAGAGGCATTGCCATTAACCCTCATTTAGGTCCCTTCTAGATTTGGGAACTTAGAGGCCAAATCCTGACCAGGACTATTAACTCTTTGGGGACAGTCCTAATACGGGCCACTGGAGAATGTCTAGCCAGCAGTAAAGGGGACTAGGATGAGACACTGTCTTCATTGTCATATTACATTCGATCACAGGCTAGGCGATGAGCCTCCCTCCCTCGCTAACGTGTTCCTTTGGTATATTTTTTGCCTGTTTATATATACTTGCTGACTCCTGTCTGACATTAAAGTCGGTGTGAGGGATGTGCTAGGCTGGCTGGATCATCCTCTTTGGCTGGGAATGTGTGACTTTGTGGCCGGTGAGATCTGTTGAGTTTAGTTTTAGCACAGAGCCAACTGCCTTGTGCGATAAAGCTGGTGCCCCATGACAAGGTTTATCTGAGTCTTCAGCAAAAACCGGTGCTCTTCCCATGCTCTAGAATCTCTTATCTCTCCTACCTGCATGCTGGCCTGGTATTTTCTTTTAATTCCCTAAAAGATTATAACCAAGTAACTGTAAAATATATTGTACGTGTTTGAAAAATGGGGTGGGGGATAATAAGACAGACTTATCTCATAGCCATGTTACAGGCTGCCATAGTTCTCTGAACTTCACATGGTAGACCATCCTTGGGGACACATGACTTGCCCTGCTCTGAGTCCTGTACTTGATCTTTCTTGAGTAAATGTGTCTTTTGGCCTCTAGCCCGTGACTCCTTGGAATAGGGGCAATTTTGAAACAGATCTTAAACTCAGCACCTGGAAGAGTAATTAAAACCCAATATCATGATTAAAATACATTTATATGTGGCACATAAATACCATAAGCTATATATGTTAATAGACACAAACCTGATATATAATACATAATATTGTCAGAGCAAAACTATATGAGAAGACAAATTATAGGGTCATCAGTGAGAGCTGCTGTGGTTCCACAAGAAAGTTTCCAACTGTAGCCCCTCCCTCTTCATGGTTCTTTTCACAGAGTGCTGTGCAATACAAGATTGACATCATGTTGACACCTCTGAGTTTACACTAAGCCTGTCAGGCGATGTCTATTAGGTGTTTGTTTTATGAAGGGATTAAGGGCTAAGAGAAGAAAGAGAGAGAAAGAGATCTGTATTTGCAGCATTTACAATCACATTGGGAGGTATCCTGTGGGTCAAACAACTTAAAGGGAGCTCTCTGAAAGCATAAGTTACACAGCACCAGTAGTGTAAGAGAGACCACAGAGGAAAGGGCTGAGATGCTAGAAAAATCAGTCCACCTCATCTGGGGCAGTAAATAAACACGTTTTAGATGGAGACACATCTAAATGCATCTGGAGCTAGCCACACGCGTGAAAGTGTCATGAGGGTCTTTGATTGGCTCGTTTCTCGGATGTCAAGGATGTTGGGGTAGATTTTTCTGCTGACGTCACTATGACACGTCCACGTTTGGGACTGTCCACCAGAGCTCCAAGTTTGTCAATCACTAACTTCCTATGCCTTGGCCATCCTATAAGGTCAGACTTTACTCCCTGCCTTGTTCCCACATAGCAACCAGTGCGTGTCACCTCTCCACTGCTGATGCCTGTAAAGTTAGTGTCTGTGCTGGGTACGAAAGGCAAACATGGACACGCATGCACAGGAGAATCTACATGGTTACAGAGAAGAGTGCATACATGATAAATTCCAGTGTGCTTTCAGTATGCACAGGTGAATGGCCACGATAAAGGGCAAGTGTTTTTATTTCCATCACTAGTTCTCGTAAAGCTGCTTATTCTGGCCTATGCTCTTGGCTAGGATTCAAGGGGACGGACACCACATTAGGCATCGACTCAAGTAGCTTCAGTTCATTTAACCAAAGGGAACAGCATGTGCGCCTCTTTTTTTCCCCCCCGAAAGCATCCTTTCATTAAAACAGTTAACTACATTGCTACTGACTTTTAAAATGGCCTTCTTGGCACATTATAAAGACACCCCAAGAAATCCAAAAGGTGTAGGGCGTGCTATATCCTACCCTGACCGAAGATGAGCCTAACAACGTTTTAGATTCATTCTTGGGTTGGCGATCAATGCGACAGACAATGAGGAAAACGAAAAGCGTGTGCACATGACTGTAATTTAAATGAGAAATGGTGGGTCTCCGCACTCCGCACCTTGGCAAAACACTCCTTGGGACTAAGGTGGGGAGAGAACGAGGGCCCGTCTAACTCAGCCTAGAAGCACACTGTGTGTGGCCTGACAGCAGCTCTCCTCGTTAAGGCGATGTGTGATATTATGGATGACCTTGTCTAAGACAATTAAGAACTAAGAATACACGGAATGGCTCTGGCCCAGCTGACTGCCAGTTCAATAAAGACCTGCCAAGCTTGGGTAACTGCAACTGTATCAGGAGGAGCCTGGAGACTAGGCTGAGACCAAAGATGGTCTCCCTGCCTCTCTCCGTGAACCGATCACTTCTTCTGTGGTCTGAGCCAGAGATGCTATGCCAGGTGTGGCTGGTGCGCCGGCTTTGAGAGACAATGACCGGGCATGCGTGCACTTGCTCCAGTTCTCAAAGAGGATTCATTTAGTGTCTCATGAATTTTACAATAAACTCATGGTTTAGCAATCCGGGTGTAGCAGATAAGAAAACTGGGCCTTAGAGAGACCGCTCGGCTGGCTTCAAGGCAGAAGCTGCAGACCGTGAGCAATCTCCCTGGCTCTCTGGATGATGCTATTCCTACCACAGCACACGTTTACTGCCTGCTGCAAACTCAGAGACAGGCAGTTAGGAAAGCTTCTGGAACACTACATCCTAGAGGAGGCCTTGGAGAAACTGGAAAAGCCGGACCTAAAAAGAGATGTTTCTGAGCATCCCTCAAAACAGTTGTCACATACTTGTCATGAGGGGAGGAAAGAGAATTCTCTGTATGAGAATTGGCCCTAGTTTGTCATGTGCAAAGTCAGAGTGAATGTAAAATGGCGTGCGGGGGTGAGGTCCTGGAGCTTCTAAACTGTGTCCGCAGTGGTCATGGGAGCAAGGACCTGAGAGCTGCCGGTGGGCCCAGGAGGGTGAAGGCCGTGTGCTGTGCAGGAAGCAGAGCAGAAGGGCCCAGAAAGGCCCTCAGCATGAGTGCCTGCAGCTGGATGGCCGCTGCTTTCCTGTGGGTGGACTGAATCTGCCTCCACTCAATCCCTGTCAAGTGTTTTGTTTGGTCGCTTGGTTGGTGTTTGTTGATACTTTATTTTGCTTTTGGACAAGGTCTCGCACTGTTCCAGGCTGGCTTGGAAATCGCTGTGTAGCTTAAGTAGGTATGCAGGCTGGCTTTGAACATGTGGTCCTTCCCCTTCTCCTTCAATCTCTTAGGTGCAGGGACTGCACGGGTGTGCCCCCACATCCAGACACCTGCTTGGTGTCGGCTCTCTCACCAGCAATTTATTTTTACTTATTGGAGAGACTTTCTAGAGAGGAGTACTGCCCAGTTGGTTTCAAAATTCATAGTTTGGTGCCCACCACTGATCCTTTGTCTAACCCTTCTGGTTAGGGCAGGGTTGGCCCCGTTGCAGTCACAGCTCTCAGCAGGTCCTCAGCGCCCGCCATCTGTTAGCTCTCGTGAGTTCTGCCATACTAGGTCTATGGTAGCCCCTGAGAAGCACCCTCAGCCCTGCCAACAGCACCCAGTCGTCGTCCTTCTTAATATTTGGGGCTGTGGAAATACTTCATCCACTGTTTTATTCATAAATGACTTTTTGCTTTTCCTTTTCTGATTCGTAGCTCCCTCCAATTTAGGTGGGGATTTAGGAAGCTTAAAAACTAATGCTAGCCCCCCCAGCTAGCATCTTGTTGGTTCTGCTTTTCTGGACCTCTGCTGTGGGTCATCTCAAGTTATTTTTTTTTTTCAGCTCTGTGGCTAGTCCTAAAAGTCTCCATATTTTTTATTGAATCCAATTATCTCTTAGGAGCAATCATTACCCTCTAATAAAACAGACATCTTTTTGTAAAAGGGCCTGGGGTTACAAAATAAACTTTTTTGGAACATAGCTTTAAAAAGAAAACGGGGGATCCGAAAGCAGATATAAAAGGTATCGTTTTTCACCGTGAGTTATGGTCCCAGGCCCTATAAGACACGCGCAGATCCACATTTTGCATTCCCTACCCCAGTGCACGGCAATTCTCACAGTTGGGTGTCCAGCTCAGCCCTCTGTTGGTTTTTCCTGACTAAAGTCACATCATTGATTGATGGCAAATCTTGCTCAATTAAAGGTTCATTTTTCTTTTGGCTGTTGGCAAATGCAGCATTGATTATGGGTATTAGCATCCACCCTCTCGGATTCCGAATATGCTGAGAGCATTTGTCTGCATACCAACGACAGCAATAGCAACCAGGGCTCTGAACCACCTTTCTATTCTGGGCCCAAGGACACCTGCCAGCATGTCTGACAGCAGGCAGGGGATTTGCTCAGTCAGGTTCTTCCTAGCAAGATTAAAAGGAACTTCCCCAGCCTATATCTAACTCCCTGCCCCCTACTCCAAGTCAAGACGAATGGGGACATTTCCTGATGATAGTTGGAATCTCTTTACTTGTCTGTTCACTTATTCATCTGGTCATTGATTTGTTCATTTAATAAGTATGATTGAGTGCTGACTTCTGGGGGGAAATAAAAAAAGTACAGAGACTACGGGGGAGGGGGGAGAAGAGACAGGTCTTCTAAGCTGTCTGTGAAGGGCATGTCTTTTTGGCAGGAACTCCTCGGAAGCCACATTCAAGATAGCTGCCCCAACTTCCCACAACATCCTTTCCTCTGGGGCATTTTGAAGACAGAAAAGCCCCCTTCCTTAAATGACGTTCATTCTCATTGTCCCGACCTCTATTTTGGGATGTCACTATGGCATGGCCACCACCCCCTCCAGGAGTTGTGTGGAACTTCCAGTGAGCTCGAGATTCCACAGAAATGGCCAGCAGCTGCTCATCTCTGTAGGCTGAGGCCCTTCCTCCAGGAGACCCTCTAGTGGGGTGGGATGGGATGGGGTGGGATGGGATGGGGTGAGGTGGCTGTCTCAGGTGCACCCCTGACCATCTCTCTGTGCTTCTGACCAGCCTCACAGGCCTCCACGACTCCCCAGTGTGTTCGTTTTCTAGAGCTCTGGTTTAAATGAATGTGACTGTATTACCCCACAGCTCAGGAACTCAGAATCCTCCCTACTGTGAACTCTGGGTCTTGGCAGGACTAAGCTCCTTCTAGAGGCTGTAGGAAAAGATCCAAGTCCATCTTTCCCTGCTTCCAGCGGCTGCTTTCTTTAGCTCCTCCCCTAAGCCCCAGCAGCGAAGCTAACAGCACAACCCTTGCTGCCTCATCTGAAAATTTTGATGCTTTTGGCTGCTTTCTGCGAGGCCCCTGTAATTCTATTGGATAATACGAAAGCAAAGTCCTTTTCCCACACCCAGGGTGTTAGGGATTGAACCAGGGCCCTGCTCATGCTAACCAAATATCCTACCTACCCCACACTGTGTCTTAAACTTGGCTATGGAAAATAGCACTCATTCCCCAGGTTCTGGGATGTGGCCGTGTTGGGGCAGTGGGGTGTTGTTCTGTCTGCCTTCCCAGCTTCACTGTGCTGAGCAAGGGAAAGCCTGGGATCTGTCAAACCGACAGTAATGAGAGCTAACACTTAATGAGTGCTTGTCACAAGAACCACACACCATACAAAAGCTTCAGATACATTTTCTCACTGAATTCCTCTCCGAGATCTAAGGTAGTTGAGGAAACAGAAGCAAGAGAGGTTAAATAGCTCACTCAAGGTAATCAAACCAGGAAGCCCTAGAAGGCGGGAGGTTCACTCAGATGCACAGGGTTCCTCAGGAAAAGAAGGCTGACTAGGAATGTAAGGGGTAACTGGACCAAGAGCTGTTCCCAATGTGGCCTACAGCAGCACGTAAAAGGCAGAGCATCCAACTTGGCAAACCCCTCTCTGGCCAGTGTCAATTAAACACCAACACTCCAGGAGCCTGATACTCAGAAATTTAAGCTAAAAAAAAAAATTAACAACGCTGCTAAAGTAAGCATGACTTCTCAACCAGTCACAGGGCCACTGCCAAGTTTGTGAGGGCTGATGCTCCTCCACATGCTTCCTGTATGGTTTGCAGATGAATCAGCTGAGAAAGTGCCCTAGGTGCTGTGTGTGCGTGTGTACGTGTGTACGTGTGTGTGTGTGTGTGTGTGTGTGTGTATGTGTGTGTGTGTGACATGCACATGTACACAAGGTGTATACCTGTGTCCATACATGGATGTATTTGCCATTGCATGAGCATGTCGAGAAGAAGCAGACACTGGCGTCTTCGTTTATCATTCTCTACCTTACTTACCGAGACAGGGTTTCTTACTGAATCTGAGACTCACCACTTCTGCTAGACTGACTGGCCAGCACGTCCCAGGGGTCTGTCTGTCTACCCGATGGAGGTTACACAAAGGCTTTTACATGAACGCTAGGTTTATGAGATAAATAAATAAATAAATAAATAAATAAATAAATAAATAAATGGGAAAGAAAGGGGAAGCATGACTGTTCCTAGCTATGGTGGAGGAGATGGTTTATGGTGGATAAAATGGAGAGTGTAATTAGAGGCAGAGCCATCTGGGAGAGTCCAGAGTAGACATGACCAGATTGAGCTGGGCCATGGCAGGGGGTGGGGGTGGGGTGAAGAGGAGAGGGAAAGGGGAGAGAGGAGAACCAGGTGCAGCAGCCATGATGCCTATAGGTACAAAAGGAGCGAGCAATCTACACTGTTGGGTTCTATAGAAAGAACAGCCCAGCACTTTGGGCTGAGAGTTTAGGGTAGGGCGGTAGGGTATGTCAGCCAGGAGGGCCCTGTAACAGGTAAGGGCTGAGGGATGTTGAGGAACCTGGCAGCCAGTGTCCACTTTGTTAGTTAAATGGGCATCTCGGCCATTTGTCTCCGGTTTGAAGCCTAGCATCCCAGCCCTTTGTTAGTAATAAATAGGTGAGGAGCAATGTGTGATCTTCTCTAGGACTCCTTTCTGCTGACGCTGGAGCGTCCTCGTTGTGATGTTGTGATGGGATGCTGGCCAAGCCCAGGAAGTGCAGGCTGTCTTCCTGGCTGCAGGGCCATCCGGGGCCAGCGAGTGCAGGCTGCTTTGAAGCTGTCCAGGATGCAGACTCTGAAGGAGCACATGGAGCTGGCTCCGGAGCAGTCTTTAGTTCACTTAAATTCTGTCGGGACAGACAGACTAGGAAGAGAAGGCGGAGTTGGAGAGTTTAGAGGAAAATTTTATCCATGGTGTACATTTGAAACCTTTAGGCCCAAGGTCCTGGCAGTTGGAGGCAGGAAGTCTCAAGGGCAGGGTAAGGGAGAGGAAGGAAGAGGTCCCACCCTCAGGACTAAGCCATAGGTGGGGAAACTTAGGCTACTGATTGACAGCGCTTCTCTGGAGTCTGTTAGACCTGTGAGAGGTGGATCCAAGTTGATTCCCTGGAAGTTACAATTTTTTTCTTTTAGTTTATAAAAAGAGGCCAAAATTTCAGATATGTTAGTATTAACGCTGTCTGCGGTCTGTGTTGAAATCTACATTGTACAAAGGACAGTAGACTCAGGACTTTCTGTCATTGTAAAAGCTTGGTGACCCCAAAGTGATTTTAGGTTAAAAGCATTAGCAGTCTTTCCTCTATCCAGAAGACTGGGTGTATGTAGATTGGACAGATGTTTTCAGCATAAACCTAACACTAGGGAACTCAGGTGCATAACAACCAATTCACTCAGTGAGACATTGCCCCAAACCTCTTGAGGGTCCCCATCTCATGGCCTGTGATCAGTGGTGCCATTTCTGTGGGTGGCTGGGGCCTTGTTTTCTTTCTAGATGAGGACTAGCAGATCCTCATAAACCTCTGCTTTTATCGTCTGTCTAACTGACATGTGACGGAACAGAAAGGTCTCACAGTACTTGCCCTAAAAAAATAGGAGTCTTCAGAGAATCCAGGAAATAAAAGTAAATTACCCAGTTGGCTGTAAGGCAATGGGACAAATGTTGTGTGTGGTTAGGAGTAAAGAATGTCCTTAAAGCCCAGCTCTGGGGCTGACATCTCTGCTGAACAGTGGATCAGAATCTTTGAGAGCCCTGGACTGACATTCAGGGATGTTTAGGCCTGGTAAACATTTGTCTTTGTTTGGTGGCATTCGGCTCTTTACATGACTTATTTAAGACATAAATGTCAGGCCCCCTGCTCCCCCTTCTGTGTGTGTGTGTGTGTGTGTGTGTGTGTGTGTATGTGTGTGTGTGTGAACTATTAGGAGATATACACGCATCATTATTGTGCAGACTGCTCTAAGAACCATGACATTACAGATAAAGACTGAAATCTTCAGGGTCTAATATCCTGATTGGGTTTAACTCCAAGGAAAAGCACTCCAGCATCAGCAACAGATGAGCCACCAGGGCATAGCCCACCCTAAACCAGAAGCACCTTCTGTTCTGCCTCTGTTTTAAAATAGGTAGGGAAGGCAAAGACAGGAATACAAAGATTAGATTTTTTTTCTCTCAAAGATAAAGTTACAGAGTTAATGGCACTGAACATCTGTTTGGAGAGGCAAAGAAAGCAGCGATGACTGAGGAAGATATTAAAAACCCCCAGAAATGATCCACCACAAGGAAGAAGGGGAAGATTCAGAAGAAAAAAGAAGAGCGTTAGGCTGTGTGGATGCAAGGTAAGGATTGAAGGAATGGAGGATGGGCATCAATGGGATGAAATGTAGCTCCAAGTTCAGGGAGCATCCCTGAGAGAGGCAGACAGTTCCATAACTGTACTCATCACTACCACGTGACCTACGGGGAGGGGAGGACTGACGCAGTGTGTCTGCACATGGGCTTATAGAAACGGGAGGACAATTGTTTCAATGGCCTTTGGGGACATCTCTTGGGCTTAGAAAGGAGGTGTGGTGAGAAATAGAGACTTAGAATGCTCCCTTACTGCTGGCAACAGTCACCATGAAACTTCCTTGGTAGATGAGGTCTCACATGGCTCAGGAGTACCAATGGGGTATATTTTATTTCCACAGTAAGTGCATTCTGTAGGAAAGCTTGGCAAATGGTTCCATTGGTTAAATGGTTGGTTGGATGGTTAGTGATCACTGAAACCAGGAGCCGGCTGTCTTGCAGTGTTACAAATACCTGTCATGAAATGCAGGCCAGCAAACCATTTTCCAGCTAAACTATAGCATAGAAGTTGGTCATGGTTCCTTTTGGACAGGCAGGAATCTGGGACCAGGGACTTACTCAGAGTCACACAGCAAAATGTCAGAGCCAGGCAGGACATGGGTGGCTTGGCTTTGTGGCTCTGTGTATTTCCTTTGTTCTGTGTTCCCACTCCTTGCTCTGGCCCTTGGTCCAATCAGAATCCATTGCTATCAGTGGAGCAGGAGAAAAGCCACACTTCGAGCAGACACTGGACTGAATGGAGGCCCTGGGTGTCTCTGAGATTCTCTCATGAGAACACTTCTTTGGCTTGATGTCACTCTGGCCTTTCTCTCCCAGTCCCGCCTTCCCTCAGTCTTCACACATCTAGGTAGAGGCATGGTAGTATCACTGGTGGTGTGTGGTGGCTGCTACTCATTGGATAACGCTGAAGTGGAGTTCCTTCATACCAGGCACTGGGAATCCAATGGCAGCCACCTCTGACCTGAGTCAGGCCCACCATTCGAAATGAACGAGCATATAGCCAGATAATTAATATTATTGAATAGTGATTTGATATTAAGCAAATGTTATCAGAAGGAAACATAATTCCTCTTGGGTGGAAAACCTGGAAGCAAAGGGAGCTTTGTCAAGCAGCATGTGTCAAAGACAGCCCGATGCGTGTGGGAAGGCAGAAGGCAGAGGGGAGCATTCTCTTCCCTGCCTGCCAGTCAGCTATTTCTGCCTCTTCTTCAGCTGGCGCTAACCCTCACGGAGCAGCCTGGGTTCCCCTGCTCTCTCACTGTTAGGTGAGATTGGCTCACAGGAGATTGTGGGTAATAGACAGGCAGAGGCCCATTGCTGCATTGGGCCTAGCAGCTTGTGCTCCTGTCCTGGAGGCCCAGCTGCTGTCAGGAGACCTCCTTCAGTCACAGCTCCCTCCCCCTCTTGCCTCTGCAGACCTCACAGGGCTTCCTAAGCCCTTGTCTCTTTCCTTTACCTCTACCCTCACCCTCTAACTATTCCCTTCATGCAACTTCCTTCATTCATCCTCTGGGAATGTTCTGGCTATTTCTGGCTGGTACCCTGACCAATAACCTTGCACAATTTCCAGTGGAGCCTCTACACAGGGATGTGGCCCCTGGAATTGGACATTATGGTGGCCCTTCAGGGTCAAACCGCTAGACTACAAGGATATGGACCTTGGTATTCTTTTCTTCCTTCCTTTCCTCCCTCCCTAGTCTCTTCCCTCCCTCCTTCCCTTCCTCCTTCCCTCCATCCCTCCATCCTTCCTTTTCTCTTCCCTACCCCCTCTTTCTCTTATATATATGTATATATGCAAATGCAGCCTCTTTTTTTAAGGCAGGTCTCTCACTGAACCTGGAGGTCACCAAATAAACTAGGTGGGTGCTTCTCAAGCTCTAGGGGTCCTCCTGTCTCTTCCTTTCAGAGCTGGGGTTATAGGTTGTTGTTGTTGTTTTCGTTGTTGTCATTGTTGTTGTTGTTATTGTTTTAACAAGTATTCGGTATCCTAGAGAAATGTTTGTAAACAAAATACATAGCAGTGCTTGGTGGACTAGACAGACAGGGTACAAAAGAAAAATTATGGATAGCATCAGATAAGTTCTTATCATTGTCATGTGTTAGATGACAATGCTACTCTGAGCTTGGAGCACCGGGCCAGGATCACTTTAGGGACAAGTTTGAGGTCAGTCACAGGGGAGAAACTCTGGGGGTCTTTAAAGAGTGATGTGCTACCAACCGTTTTCCTAGGAGGTAGTTGGAAACTCTCAACCGGATAAAGCACCTTGAGATGACTCAGCCATTGTGGAGTTGTTTCCATAGGACAAACAGCCAGGCTGGAGTGGGCTGAGATCCAGGTCCAAGGTGAGAATTGAAGCCAAGGGGGCTCGGGTGAGGCTGCTGAGAAGACGGTGCTGAAGGGAGAAGACAGGAGGGTGCTGCATGGAGAAGGGCATGTGATGAACGGGAGCAGTTTGCTTTGTGTTGCCTTCAGTAAGAGAGCAGTCATTGGGAGAAACAATGTGGGTATAGAGGTGCATGGACGGAAGAATCTTTGTGAGCAAAGATTCCTGAGGAGGATAGGAGATGCACATGGAAATATGTGAAGGAAGTCCCCTTAGCTTACTCCACATTGAATGTCTGTATTGTAAAACAAGGACAGGAAGAGAAGATGCCCATATAGATGTGGGTGAGGGGACTCTTGAACGTGTGGTTCAAATGCACTCTCCAGACGATGGGTCCTTTGTACAAAGTAGGAAATGGCACCCAGAAGTCATCTGCTCAGACTGTGGGCAGGTATGAGTTGTGTGAGCATGTGTGTGCAGGGATAGCATGTGGCTGGCATGTGAGAGCACACACGCTCATGAGTGGTTCTATCAAGACTAGACATTTTGATAATCCAACACTGAATAGAAAGTTCGAACTGATAGAACCAGAAGGAACCAGACCTAATCTGGTGAGCAGAGAAGGCCGGGACTCCCCAAGTATGATTTGCAGCTTCTCCTACTACTCGCCACCTGTCCTGAGGAGCAGCATATGAGGAGAGAAAACCTGAAGATGTGTTTCAAATGTTACTGTGACATTTATAGGATTAACCGATGAAAATAGAAAGTCTGTAGGCATGGCTTGCGTGTGAGAAGAGAAATTGCTCATTCGGAATCTTCCCTTCTCTGTTCTGTGGAGACTTCCTAAGACAGGAGCACCAGGTAATGATGTAAATGCTTTAGAGCACAGACAGAGGTGCGGGGCTTGGGGTAATACGTCAGGTTCATATTTATGTAGCTGTAGGGGGTTTCTGCGATCTGTGTCAGATGCTAGAAGGGAATTTCTAGGAATCATTATGAGGCTGGGCCTGACTCCCTTGTCTCCAAGTATCTGAAAGGGAATGCTAGCTCTGCTCTCTAGCCAGAAACAGCTTTAGAGTGACACATCTTCTCCCTGTTGACTCTAGGTGAAATGTTAAGGTGTCCATTTGGTTGGCTGTAGGTGGGTGCTTCTAAGTTAGCATTTCATCTGTATCTAATTAGCTCAGCTCATGGAAGAAAGTGTTGGGGTGACTTATTGCTCTCCCTTGAACCAACCCAGCAGCCATTAAAGGGCTTCTTTGCACCAATCCCAGGCCAGGGTTTTACACGTTCTCCTTCCATTGTGTGGGTGATTTTCATCTCTGTTTATTAATACCTATTCTGTTTACACCTTACAACAGCCTTCTGCATTCCCTTAATGTACAAATGGAGAAGCTGAGGCTCAGAGAAGTTGCATGAGGTCAACTTTGCTGGTAGTGACAGCACTGGGCTGGAGCCCAGTGCCTCATTAATGACACACAAAGCCAAGGCTGGCTACTACTTCTCTTTCCTACACAGCAGCTGTCAGGGGTACCTTTTCAAGACCAAGCCTTAAAGATAGGTGTGGGGTGTGGTTTGTCTGGAAGGCCTCACCAGATATTGTGATTAAAATTAGACTTTTGTTCATGCCTGAACAACGTGCCCCCACTCCACCCCTACTCTTTTCCAAGTTTACCTGGACAGTCACTGCTCCATTTTAAATCTAAGGTGTCTATTACAGACTCGTTCATTTTTGACCTCACTGTTTAGCTAGTGGTGTTATTTGGGGAGATGGGGAGACGATGGAGTTTTTAAGAGGTGGGGCCCATTACTTTTAGAAGGAAGTAGGTCACTGGGGGTGGCCCTTGGGAGGTATACTCTCTCTGGGTTTTATTCCTGTCTGCTATGTTTCCTGGTCCAGCTTTTACTAGAGGAGTTCTGTCACAAGCTCTTGCTTCATGGAGCCATACACACTCTCATGCCTTTCCTGCTGTGATAGTTGGTACCCTCTGAAACTGTGGGCCAGAATAAATAGTTCTTCCATGTTGATTCTGTTGGGAATTTTGTCACAACAATGGTGAAAAAGAAAAACAAAAAATATAATATAATCACAAGCTCTATTTGTTTATTTCTTTTTGAGATAGGGGCTCTCACTTTAGTGTAGGCTGGGCTTACACTCTCAGTCCTCTTGCCCCCACCTCCAGAATGCCAGGATTACAGTTACGAGCCATGGTGTCATGGTGTGTATCTACCATACAGTCTTATTAAAGGCAGCTGTTGAGTAGGACAATGCCAGTGCAACTGTGATGATGCAGGTTTAAACCAGCTCACTCAGAAATGCATTATGACTTGGGCTGCTATCTATTCTTTTCCACTCTAGCCTAATCTGTCCCCCTTGGGATGTCAGCATTTATCCAGGGACCCATGAAAATACCTGAAGACACAATGGCTGTGTTACCAGAGTTTAAGTCAAAAGTTCTGGCTTCAGGAATACAACATACCAGTATGTCCACCTGTCCTTAGATTCCAATTAAATGGTACAAAGTGGAGAAGGGGATTTAAGTAACATGGTGACATCGGAGAGAGAAACAGATGATAGGGTTCAGTGATCACAAGTCCTTCTTCAGGCACTGACATGAGGTTTAAATAGAGGAAGGATTGGAGTAGGGATAAGAGGCATGAGTCACTACCATGTTGGTCAAGGTTTCTGTGGCTGATTATTATCTTACCTTATTTTACAATGCGGATAATTGTCCCAGGGCTCTAGCCTCCAGGGTGCCTCTTGCTTGGGGGATAGTATTGGTCCCTGTCTTAGTTATTTGTCTATTGCTGTGAAGAGGCACCATGACCAAGACAACTCATACATGAAGGCACTTAATTGGAGCCTTGCTTGCAGTTTCTGAGCATGAGTTCATAATCATCACGATGGGAAGCACGGTGGCAGAAAGGCAGGCATGGTGCTGAAGCAGTGACTGAGAACTTACATTTTAGCCATAAGCAGGAGGTGGGGGGAGGGAGATGAGGGCGTCATCATGGGCCAGCATGGGTTTTGAAACCTCAAAGCCCACTCCTAGTGAAACACCTCCAATAAGGCCACACCTAATTCTACCCAAAATAGTTCTACTAACTAGGGACATAGCATTCAAACATATGAGCCTATGGGGGTCATATCTCATTCAAACCACCGTAGTTCCTTTGGGAGATGTTCATCTATCAGTCTTGTTACTCCTGGAATCCAAGGTGATGGACGATTGAAGACAAAGGTCTCTAGGGCAGTGGTTCTCAACCTGTGGATCACAAACCCCTGTGGCAAAATTCCATCTCCAAAAATATTTACATTATGACTCATAACAGCATATGAAGTAGCAACAAAAATAATTTTATGGGTTGGAGGTCACCACAATGTGAGGAACTGTTTTAAAGAGTTGAAGCATTAGGGAGGTTGAGAGCCACTGCTCCAGAGGAAAACATTGGAGCAGAGAGGGACAGCATGGAGTCAGTCAGGCCTGGCTAGTGTCAGCTGTTTTTGCTGATCTGAATTTCAGGATTGTGTGTACCTTGGAGACAGATATTTTTCTTTTCCATCCCCAGAAAGTTCTTCACATATTTTATTCTATTTGCTGACAAATTATTTTTTCAAGGGCAGAGTTCCAGACCCAGGTTTGCGTTTTTGGCTCAGTCCCATGATCTCCACTCCTCCATCTGCCCACCACTGCTGTGCCTTGGAGGAGGATTCAGACTCTGTGTGTCAAGAACTCAGGCAGATTTAGAGCCTGCTTGGCTCAGAGCCATTGAGATGTGGCCCCATAAAGGCTTCACTTCTGATTCCTTTTGTAATCTCCCCTTTAACTTTCTGATTTCAATTTAGTTAGATGTCATTAGATTGTACTAGCTCCACGATAGATCTAAAAGACTTTTCTTCTTTTTTCTTCTTTTTGGAGGTGGGACCTCGTGTAATCCAGGCTAGCCTTGAACTCAGTGTATCAGAGAGTTACCTAGAACTCCTCCTATTCCTCTTGTCTTTATCTCCCAAGTGTCTTTATCTCAGGATTACAGCCTGAACCACGCCTAGCTGAGTTGTCTGTAAATCATGGCTTCCTGGCACCATTTACCCTTTCCTAATGTGATTCCTGTCTCTCCCAGCTATCCCGAGGCTTTAGAGGGGCCATGGAGAAAAAGAAATCTGGAAGAAAGCATGATATGGCTCCAGCTATAGAAAGTTTCTCACGTTTATTATCTTGGTGTCTTTCCAGCACTCTTAGGGGTAATGTTAGAATATTCTTATTTTGATCAGTAAGTAATATGCCCAGGAGTTCTGGCTTCCAGCGGAGCAAGGTTTATCTGCAATGTCAAGACTTGAATAACGTGGTTGGGGTCACTGTTTCCAATGTTGCCTGAAGGTAGCAAGGATACGGGAGTTGGAGGTTAGATGTACAAAAAGGAAAAGATTGACTCCTGCAAGAGTACTTCCTGGAGAAGAGGTATAAAATCCACTGATAGTAGGGTGTTCAAACTCTTCACCTCTCAAAGAGGAGTAATAATAACAACCATAATTACAACCAAACTCGCCTCTTAACTCACTTCTCCCATAGTCCCCCTTATTTCTGGGATATGTATGAGTATATAGTGCCTGACAGGTGCCACCAAGTAGCTTTTCTTGTAGTTCATGCATTTATTCAATGAATATATGTTGAATGACTACTTAGTTATTTTATTGATTCCCACCCCTCCCCCTTAGGCACAGTGCCTAGGGCTTAAGAGGTTGTCAAATACCTACGACATCAATATTTGAGACCTACAATTAAAATATTAACTCCAAGAGAGAAAGCAACATTTTGTAAATGCCTAATTGAGTATCTACTAAGCAAACATCATACCGACCAGCCAACTGTTAACAATGTAACACTTTTATAATTATATGTAAGTAACATATACATCGGGCTTCATACTCAAGAAGAAAGTAAGAAATTTAACACATGAGTGGCTAACGTTTTTAAAAAGACAAAGCCGTGACTGTCACCTAAGTATATAATGTGAACATGCATCAAATATTTTACTAATCACTCAGAAAATCATAAGATGTTACAACTAATTCAAAGACTGGAGGTAAGTAGGTCATGAAATGAACTTGCAAATAAATGCAGAACTCTTTCTGAAATGGGGGTAGAAATCAGGTTCCTACCAGACAGAATTAGTTCGCGTGCTTAGAGACAAGAGTCATTTGCATTGCTATCATTTCAATGTCTGAAACACAGAGTTAGGGAGTGCACAAGGATCAGGCAAGCCACAGCATGTGTGGGATGCGTGTGGACGATACCCTATTTTCAAATGAAAATATACAGAGACCATTTAGGGACATTTTAAGGCCTTTTACATTTCATCTCAAAGAAAAATAATGTTTGATTATAACAAAATAAATGGACCTGATTCCAGTTAGGTATGGCCTTATTGCTTATAGAGATGGGACAAGGATGGCCATTAACACATCGTCCTCCTCTAAGCTTGAAAAATTTAGCAGGTCTTGAGCCATACGCATTGAGCAACTAACCACACTCCATTTCTATCTCTCACAAGGGATCTCAGATGGCTCCTAGCATCACTTCTTCTATTTCCTATCTGAAGACAACTTGGTGGCTGAATGAGAATGGTCCCCATAGGCTCATACATTTGAGTGCTTGATCTTCAGTTGGTCAGACTGTTTGGGAAGGATTAGGAGGTGTGGCCTTGTTGAAGGAGGTGTGTGTCACTGGGTGGGAGCTTCCAGGCCATTCCCATTGAGCTCTCTCCTCCCCCTGGCTATTGTCTCAAGTAAGGAGCTCTCCTTAAAAGGCAGACTTACTTCTCCAACACCATGCCTGTCTGCTGCCATGTTTCCTACCGGAACGCTCATGGACTCTAACCCTCTGTAAGCCTTTCAATACATTCTTTCTTCTGTAAGTTGCTTCTGTCATAGTGTCTTATCAAATCTCTGTCAAGCTCTATCAAACCCCACCTGTAGGAACTACGAATTTGGGTGAATTCCTCTTTATTTAAAGGCCCTAAAATTCCCAGTCTACTTTGAAATGACTGGTGAGAATACCCAACGTCTATTTTCCAAAGTGAACTCTTATCTACCTCTGAAATATGCCCCGTTAGATAAGACTTTGCCCAATCAATTTGTCTAATTATGTCTTGGTGAAAAAGTGGACCAGTTCTTACCAAAATTATAGGAATAAACACATTACAGTAGAAGTTATGGAAGGCCTTTAAAAAAATTCCTGATATTTGAGTATTCTTAAAGAATAAGGTATTTAAATAAGAATAAGGTATTTAAAATATTTCGTTTGAATTACAAAGCATAGTTTACTAGATTGTTGTTGGTTCTCTTAATAGATCTGGAAAATAAAACACTGAAAGTAACAACATTCTGGAGAAACACGGTAAACTTTCCTTATTTGTTTACCCAGTGACGGGAGATGAACTCTTGGTCCTATGAAAACAGCAGCCTCCACTAAGGGGAACTTGAGCCGTGGTTTTCTGCATGAGTTGCTCATCCTTGATCCCAAAACAGAAGTGTCTCAGATTTTACCTTTTTTTGCCCCAGATTTTAAGAGACTTGCTTGTGGGTAATGAGATTTCTCAAAGATGAGACACAGGTCTAAACAGGCAATCACTTCTGTTTAATGGGCATGTCATACATGTGTTATAAAGACACATTATGCGGTATTTTTAGCATACCGTGTTTTTGTTGTATCTTGGGAGATTAGGTGAGATATGGAATATTCTGTCCATGATGTCAAATCAGTACTTCAAAAGCTTTAGATTTTGAAGGATTTTCGACTCAGGGTTTGGGGACCAGAGATGCTCAGCTAGTGCCTGGCTCAGTTCCTTTCTAAGGCAGTGACTGTGTTTCTTTACTTCTGGGTGGTACCTAATTGGCATTGCCCCAGGAATTCAAAAGCAGTCATAGATAGCAAGCTGTGGTTACTTTGTTGCTGGTAATTTTGAGTTGCGAAAGGTCTGATAACACATAAAACAACTTTAATAAAGCCATTCACGAAGTGTAGTCTCGGGCTATGAACTCAGGCCAGTGATAGAATGTTGTCGTAAATAAATAAAAATAAAGTAAAAGTAAAAATGTATAAACGAAAACCGGGGGTGGAATGTTTTCCCTCAGGGTGTTTTTCCCTGCTAGGGTTCCACACCTCAGTGCCCCAGATATCTGCTGGATATCTTGGCATAAACTCAGCCCAGCCACACTTACTTAAATTGAGACTCTTTCTTAAAAAAAAACACACTCATTTAGCATTAAAGCAATCCAGCGTCTAGATTTGGCAGATCCACATTACACTGTCCTAATCCCA
>NC_046160.1:91718295-91729254 GCF_011064425.1 Rattus rattus
CAACCTCATACATAGCAATGAATATCCTAGTAAGAGCACCAGTGGAAGGGGAAGCCCTGGGTCCTGCTAAGACTGAACCCCCAGTGAACTAGACTGTTGGGGGGAGGGCGGCAATGGGGGGAGGATGGGAGGGGGAACACCCATAAAGAAGGGGAGGGGAGGGATTAGGGGGATGTTTGCCCGGAAACCGGGAAAGAGAATAACACTCGAAATATATATAAGAAATACTCAAGTTAATAAAAAAAAAGAAAAAACTTGTTTACATCCCCATCTTATTTTAAAACACACACATGCGTGCACACACATGCATGCACAAGTGCAAAAATGAACACAACCAACTGTTTTTTATCCATTAAACTGTTTATGATGTGTAAGCTGATTCCCTATCTCAGCTAATGTCAATAGTTACTGGAATGAACATGTGTATCCAGTTTGTTAATCTATGTCTTTGTATTGGGGAGTTGAGACCATTGATGTTGAGAGATAATAAGGAATAGTGATTATTGCTTCCTGTTACATTCATATTTGGGTGTGAGATTATGTTTGTGTGCTTTTCTTCTCTTTGTTTTGTTGTCAAGATGATTAGTTTCTTGCTTTTTCTAGGGTGTAGCTTGCCTCCTTATGTTGGGCTTTACCATTTATTATCCTTTGTAGTGCTGGATTTGTAGAAAGATATTGTGTAAATTTGGTTTTGTCATGGAATACCTTGGTTTCTCCATCTATGTTAATTGAGAGTTTTGCTGGATACAGTAACCTGGGCTGGCATTTATGTTCTCTTAGGGTCTGTATGATGTCTGTCCAGGATCTTCTGGCTTTCGTAATCTCTGGTGAGAAGTCTGGTGTGATTCTGATAGGTCTGCCTTTATATGTTACTTGACCTTTTCCCCTTACTGCTTTTAATATTCTTTCTTTGTTTTGTGCATTTGGTGTTTTGACTATTATGTGACGGGAGGAGTTTCTTTTCTGGTCCAATCTCTTTGGAGTTCTGTAGGCTTCTTGTATGTTTATGGGCATCCCTTTCTTTAGGTTAGGGAAGTTTTCTTCTATGATTTTGTTGAAGATATTTACTGGTCCTTTGAGCTGGGAATCTTCACTCTCTTCTATACCTATTATCCTTAGGTTTGATCTTCTCATTGTGTCCTGGATTTCCTGTATGTTTTGGACCAGTAGCTATTTCCTTTTTACATTATCTTTGACAGTTGTGTCGATGATTTCTATGGAGTCTCCTGCTCCTGAGATTCTCTCTTCTTTCTCTTGTATTCTGTTGGTGATGCTTGTATCAGCTGCTCCTTGTGTCTTCCTTTGGTTTTCTATGTCCAGGGTTGTTTCCCTTTGTGCTTTCTTTATTGCTTCTATTTCCATTTTTAATTCCTTCACCTGTTTGATTGTGTTTTCCTGGAATTCTTTCAGGGATTTTTGTGGTTCCTCTCTATAGGCTTCTACTTGTTTATTTACGTTTTCCTGCATTTCTCTTAGGGAGTTCTTCATGTCTTTCTTGAAGTCCTCCAGCATCATGATCAAATGTGATTTTAAATCTAGATCTTGCTTTTCTGGCGTGTTTGGATATTCAGTGTTTGCTTTGGTGGGAGAATTGGGCTCTGATGATGCCAGGTAGTCTTGGTTTCTGTTACTTGGTTTCCTGCTCTTGCCTCTCGCCATCAGTTTGTCTCTGGTGTTACCTTGTTCTGCTATTTCTGACAGTGGTTAGACCGTCCTATAGGCCTGTGTGTCAGGAGTGCTGTAGACCTGTTTTCCTGTTTTCTTTCAGCCAGTTATGGGAAGAGAGTGTTCTGCTTTCAGGCGTGTAGTCTTTCCTGTCTACTGGTCTTCAGCTGTTCCTGTGGGCCTGTGTCCTGAGTCCACCAGGCAGGTCGCTTGGAGCAGAAAATTTGGTCTTACCTGTGGTCCCACAGCTCAAGTTGCTCATTGGGGGCTGCTTTTGAGCTCTCTGTGAGGGTGGCAACCAGCAGTGCCGCCTTTTCCTCGGGCCCCCGTGCACCGGTGTCTCAGTCGGCATTAGGTGTTTTCCTCTGGAGTCAGAAATGTGGGCAGAGTGTAGTCTCTTCTGGCTTCTAAGGCATGTCTGCCCCTGTGAAGGTTTAGCTCTCCCTCACACGGGATTTGGGTGCAGAGAACTGTTGACCGGGTCCCTTCAGGTCTGGGCGGTGTCTGTATCACAGGGGACCTGTCTCTCGATTGCCCCTATCTTCCGGTTCCTAGAGGCCCTATACAGATTCCTCTTGGGCCAGGGATGTGGGCAGGGGTGGGCAGTATTGGTGGTCTCTCCTGCTCTGCAGTCTCAGGAGTGCCCACCTGTCTGGGCAGTGAGCTCTCTCTCCAAAGGGATTTGGGAGCAGTGACCTGTGGGCCGGGATCCGTGAGGATCCACCTAAAAACCGGAAGTCTTTTCTTACATTTCAAATGTTATTCCCCTTCCTGGTTTTCTGTCCATAAGCCCCCATTCCCTTCCCTCCCCTCCACCATACGGGTATTCCCCCTTATACATCCCCCTTATTGCCGCCCCCGTATTCCCCTGCACTGGTGGTCCAACATTGGCAGGACAAAGGGTTTCCCTTTCCCTGGTGCCCCAACAAGGCTATGCTCTGCTACATATGCAGTTGGAACCCTGGGTCAGTCCATGTATAGTCTTTCAGTAGTGGTTTATTCCGTGGAAGCTCTGGTTTGTTGGCATTGTTTTGTTTTTGTTTTTGTTTTTGTTTTTGTTTTTTTTTATGGGGTTGCAAGCTCCTTCAACTCTTTCAATACTTCCTCTAATTCCCCCAAAGGGAGTCCTATTCTCAGTTTGGTGGTTTGCTGCTAGCATTGACCTCTGTATTGGACATGCTCTGGATATGTCTCTCAGGAGAGATCTATATCCAGTCCCTTTCAGCATGCATTTTCTAGCTTCATCAATCTTAACTAGTTTGGGTGGCTGTATATATGTGGGCCACATGTGTGTCAGGCTCTAAATGGCCATTCCGTGAGTTGCTGCTCTAAACTTTGCTTCCATATCATCTCCTATGGATATTTTCCCCCTTTTAAGGAGTGGGAGCATCTGCATTTTGGTCATCCTTCTTCTTGAGCTTCCGTGGTCTATAGATTGCATCTTGGGTAATTTCAGCTTTTTGGCTAATATCCACTTATCAATGAGTGCATACCAAGTGTGTTTTTCTGTGATTGAGTAACCTCACTCAGAATGATATTTTCTAGTTGATTCCATTTGCCTATGAATTTCATGAAGTCATTGTTTTTGATAGCTGAGTATTACTCCATTGTGTAGATGTACCACATTTTTTGAAGAGCAAGTGACCATAGGTGTTTGGGTTCATTTGTGGGTCTTCAATTCTGTTCCACTGATCGATCTGCCTGTCTCTGTACCAATACCATTCAGTTTTTATGACCATTGCTCTGTAATACTGCTTGAAGTCAGGGATAGTGATTCCCCCAGAAGTTCTTTTATTATTAAGCATGTTTTTTTGAATTTGCAAATTGCTCTTTCTATTTCTATAAAGAATTGAGTAGGAATTTTGATGGGGATTGCATTGAATCTGTGGATTGCTTTTGGCAAAATGGCCATCTTTACTATGTTAATCCTGCCAATCTATGAGCATGGGAGATCTTTTCATCTTCTGAGATCTTCAATTTCTTTCTTTAGAGGCTTGAAGTTCTTATCATACAGATCTTTCACTTGCTTGGTTAAAGTCACTCCAAGATATTTTATATTATTTGGAACTATTGTGGAGGGTGTCATTTCCTTAATTTCTTTCTCAAATCAGGAAGGCTACTGATTTGTTTGAGTTAATTTTATACTTCGACACTTTGCTGAAGTTGTTTATCAGGTTAAGTAGTTCTCTGGTGGAACTTTTGGAGTCGCTTAAGTACACTATCATATCATATGCAAATAGTGATATTTTTATTTCTTCCCTTCCAATTTGTATCCCTTTGACCTCCTTTCACTGTCTGATAGCTCTGGCTAGGATTTCGAGCACTATATTGAATAAGTAGGGAGAGAGTGGGCAGCCTTGTCTGGTCCCTGATTTTAGTGGAATTGCTTCAAGTTTCTCTCCATTTAGTTTGATGTTAGCTACTGGTATGCTGTATATTGCTTTTACTATGTTTAGATATGGGCCTTGAATTCCTGATCTTTCCAGGACTCTTTTGTTTTGTTTTTCATTTTTTGATATGTTTTATTTACTGTAAATAGAGTTATTTCCCTGATTTCTTATCCCATATGTCTTTGGTGTATAGGAAGGCTAATGTGTGTGTGTGTGTGTGTGTGTGTGTGTGTGTGCGCGCGCGCGCACGCGCATGCATGTTCATGTGCTAATTTTTATCCTGCTACCCTTGTGAAAGTATTTATCAGCTGTAGAAGTTTTCTGGTATGGTCTTTAGGAGATGTTAATGGATGGAATCTTACCATCTATAAAAAAGAATGCCTTGACTATTCCCTTTCCTATTCATATCCTCCTTTATCTCCTCTAGTCTTACTGCTCTTGCTAAGGATGCAAGTGCTATACTGAGCAGGAGTGAAGAGAGTGAGCATCCCTGTCCTGTTCATGTAATGGAATTGCTTCTTGTTTTTTTCCATTCAGCATGATGTTGCCTGCACGCATGTTGTGTGTTGCCCTTCTTATGTTGAAATATGTCTCCTGTATCCCTAGTCTCCTCTGCCCATTTATCCTGCAGGCATTCTGAATTTATCAAAGGCCTTTTCCTCATTTAATGAGATGACCATGTGTTTTTTTTGCCCTGAGTCTACCTGTGTAGTTGATTACATTTGTTGATTTATATGTTGAACTATTCTGTCCATCTCTGAGATAAAACAAACTTGATCTGATCATCGTGGGTAATTTTTACGTGTTCATGAATTCAGATTGTAAATACTTGATTAAAAACATTTGTACTAGAGGAGATAAAAACAAGGTACCTTTGTACCTTGGTCCTCAAGGAAAGTGATCTTTAACTTTCTGTTGTGTCTTTATCTGGCTTTGGTATCAATGTAATAAGAGAATTTAAAGCATTCTTCCCTTTTTAGTTTGTGAAGCAATTTAAGAAATATCAGTTTCAGATTACTTTAAGGTCTGGTAAAATTCTTTAGAAAACTTGTCTCGGCCTGAGTCTTTTTTGTGGGGGAGGGTATTGTTATTGCTACCTGAATATCATTATTTGTGATTGATCTGAACACTTTTATCATTCTTTGTTTAATTTCAAAATGTCATATTCATGAAGAATTCATCCATTTATTTTATGTGTCCTAATTTGGTAGACTACAGATTTTCTCAGTATATTCTTATAATCATCCGAATTTTATTGGCGTGTATTATGTCTCCTTTTCAACTCTAACTTTAGTAATTTGGCTCTTTTAAATTTTTTTGGTTAATTTAGGTAAATGTTTAGCAATCTTTTCAAGGAACTGACTTTCATTTTATTGATTCTTTGCATTATTTTTATTGTTCCTATTCCATTGATTTCTGTTCTTACTTTGATTGTTTCTTCCTGTTTCCTGGTTTGGGTGTTATTTGTTCTTGTTTTTCAAAGACTTTAAGGTGTATAGTCAAGTTGTTTATTTGGATTATCTGTGACTTTTTAAAAAGTAGGGAGTTTGAGCTATAAACTTTCTCTTAGGATCTCCCTCCTTGTAGGCTACAAATTTTTATATGTTGTGTTTTCACTGTCATTCAATACCAGAAAAAAATTAAATTTCCTGTTATTTCAACAATCCATTATCGTTCAATACTGTGTTACTCAATATCCATAACTATATTTTATGTGATTTGTTTATTCTGGACATATAGCTTTATTTCTCTGTGGACAGATAAAATAGAGAGGATTAATGTAATTTTTTCTGTATTCGTTGAGATTTGCTTTGAGTTCTTAATAGGTGTTCTATTTGTAGTGAAAATTTTGCTTTCTTTTCAAAAAACCCAGTTATGTGAATTTATTTTTGTTTTAATTCCAGCTGTGGGATAAGAGGCTGCTACACAGCAGGTGATTATGATTTGCCCCATGCACTAGTAAGGGTGTGATGTTTGCCAGCTACAGATAGTTTATTTCTGTGAACTCTGGAGAAGAGATAAAAGGGTGAGTCCTGAGAGGGCCTGTGGAGGCTGCTGCTGTCCCTGCTGTTGTGTGTTGTAAAATGATCATGAGCAAAGAGATGAAAAGAAAAAATTGGATATCCTGATAATGAAGATTGGAATTGCCCACAAGGAACCCAACACACCTAGTCAGCAGGAAGTAGCCTAAAGAGGTCTACATACACCATCACCACCACCCCTCCCCTGCTAACATTTCTCTTCTACCTAGTGTTGGGGGCTGGAAGAGATTAGGTGGAGTAAGGGTTACAGATATAAGAACCAAGAAAAGAGCTAAAAAATAAAAACAAAACCAAAAAAAACCCCCAACAAGTGGTGCCCAGATGTGCAGCTAGGCAGAATGAGAAATCTGATTTCTAATGATAGAGGAAATGGCAGGGTTCAAAGGAATGGATATTCTGTTTCAGGAAGTCAGCAAAACATTTATTGTGGCTGCTGCTGCTGGGCCATCCTCCTTTCACTAACCTTGGCCATACCCACTTCAGTGTCCCTTCCTACCCCCTACCCCCTGCTTTGCGCCCAGAGAGGATTTACTGTTTCTTCTCCCTCTCTCTCTCCCTCCCCCTCGGCCTCTCCTCCTCCTCCTCCTCCCCCTCCTCCTCCTCCTCCTCCTCTTTCTTCCCTGTATTGTGCATCAAAAAAGATTGGGAGAATGGCCAAGCAATTGGAAAATTGTGAATAGAAATGGTGGGATCTGAGATGCAACTG
The DNA here is from genome assembly GCF_011064425.1 of Rattus rattus. Classification (NCBI taxonomy): domain Eukaryota; kingdom Metazoa; phylum Chordata; class Mammalia; order Rodentia; family Muridae; genus Rattus; species Rattus rattus. The sequence continues at coordinate 91,725,099 of NC_046160.1, forward strand.
GAGAGGTTATGGGCACAGATGGAAGGGCTTGGAAAGAGAACAAATAGGTTTGGACTTGGTGACTGAGAACAGGCACTTCCCACAGGATGAGAGAGGGAAGCAGCCTGGGCTAGAAGGCAGATTGTGGCCAGGGCCCTGAGCCACACACTTCCAGTTTCAAGTTCCTGCAACCCCTAGGTGGGATGAGGAATGAGTGTATAGATAGGAAGAGGGTGAGGCTGTGTGAGGTGACAGGGAAAAAAACAGCCCATTCCAAGAAAAAGGGTTAAGTTTGAGCAAAGTATGCCACAGGAGGGGTGGACAGAAATTATCTCCCTTAGCTTTCCCAGTAGTCACACTGTAAGGGCCCATGATTCACTGGAAGAATGACACCCTGGACTCAAATAGTATGTAAATGCAAAGAGTATTTATTCTACAAAAGTACAGCATGCTGGGGTCTCTCAATTACCAAGATAGAAACAACAAAATGAGCTCACAGGCTAGATTAAAAGCACATTAGGGGGACTCTGGAGTAGGTGACCTCTATCTTTCTGACTAGCTGCCTGCAGCCTAGAGTTTTTAAATTTACTTGCCTGGACATGCCAGTTCTTAGGCCTAGTCACATGGATTACCAATTTGAAGCCAGTCATGGAATCAGTCTAGCCTTCCCAACACAAGGTCTCCAATATTAAAATGTCTGGTGCTTTAATTACTGTAAATCTGGCCATCTACAGAGGAAATGTGAGACTAAAAGCCTCAGTGCTCCAAATGCCTGGTGTGCTCTTTGTTTTTTATTGGGTATTATTTTTACTTACATTTCGAATGTTACTCCCTTTCTCTCTTTTCCATCCAAAAACACACTATCCTATCCCCCTACCCCTTCTTCTATGAGAGTGTTCCTCTTCCCCAACCACCCACCCCTTCCCGCCTCTCAACCCTGACATTTCTCTACACTTGGGGGGGGGTCCAGTCTTGGCAGGACCAAGGGCTTCTCCTTCCATTGGTGCCCAACAAGGCCATCCTCTGCTACATATGCAGCTGGAGTCATAGGTCTGTACATGTGTACTCTTTGGGTGGTGGATTGGACCCTGGGAGCTCTGGTTGGTTGGTATTGCTCTTATGAGGTGGCAAGCCCCTTCAGCTCCTTCAATCCTTTCTCAAATTCCTTCAATAAAGACCCTGTTCAGTTCAATGGTTGGCTGCTAGCATTCACATCTGTCTTTGTCATGCTCTGGCAGAGCCCTTAGAAGACAGCTGTCAGTCTCCTGTCAGCATGCACATCTTGGCTTCAGCAATATTGTCTAGGGTTGGTGGCTGTATATGGGCTGGATACCCAGGTGGGGCAGGCTCAGGATGGCCATTCCTTCAGTCTCTGCTGCATACTTTATCTCCATATATTCTCCTATGAATATGTTTGTTCTCCCTTTTAAGAAGGACTAAAGCGTTTGTCATCCTTCTCGAGCTTCATGTGGTCTGTGGATTGTATAGTGGGTAATCCAAGCTTTTGGGCTAATATCCACTTATCAGTTAGTACACACCATGTGTGTGTGTGTGTGTGTGTGTGTGTGTGTGTGTGTGTGTGTGTGTGATTGGGTTACCTCACTCAAGATGATATTTTCTAGTTCCATCCATTTCCCTATGAATTCATGAAGTCATTGTTTTTAATGATGGAGTAGTACTCCATTGTGTAGATGTACCACATTTTCTATAATCCATTCCTCTGTTAAAGGAAATCTGGATTCTTTCCAGCATCTGGCTATTATAAATAAGGCTGCTATGAATATAGTGAAGCATGTGTCCTTGTTATATGTTGGAACATCTTTTGGGTATATGCCCAGGAGTGGTATAGATGGGCCCTCAGGTAGTGGAATGTCCAATTTTCTGAGGAACCTCCAGACTGCTATCCAGAGGGGTTGTACCAGCTTGCAATCCCACCAGCAATGGAGGAGTGTTCCTCTTTCTCCACATCCTCACCAGCATCTGATGTCACCTGAGATTTTGATCTTAGAAGATCTGATAGGTGTGAGGTAGGATCTCAGAATTGTTTTGATTTACATTTCCTTGATGACTAAGGATATTGAACATTTCTTTAGGTACTACTCAGCCATTCAATATTCATCAGCTGATAATTCTTTGTACCCCATTTTTAATAGGGTTATTTGATTCTCTGAAGTCTAACTTCTTGAGTTCTTTCTATATATTGGATATTAGCCCTCTCTTGGATGTAGGATTGGTAAAAATCTTTTCCCAATCTGTTGGTTGCAATTTTGTCCTAATGAAAATGTCCTTTGCCTTACAGAAGCTTTGCAATTTTATAAGGCTCCATTTGTCGATTCTTGATCTTCAGAAAAATTTCCCCAGTACTGACATGTTCAAAGTTTTTCCCCACTTTTTCTTCTATTAGTTTGAGTGTATTTGGTTTCATATGGACATCCTTGATTCACTTGGACTTGAGCTTTGTACACGGTGATAAGAATGGATCAATTTGCATTCTTCTACATGATGACCACCAGTTGAACCAGCACTATTTGTTGAAAATGAAATTCTTCCACCCACTGGATGGTTTTAGCTCCTTGGTCAAAGATCAAGTGACCATAGGTGTGTGGGTTCATTTCTGGCTCTTCAGTTCTGTTTCCTTGATCTATGTGCCTGTCTTTGTAACAATAGCACACAGTGTTTTCACTATTGCTCTGTAATACAGCTTGAGATCAGGGATGGCGATTCCCCCAGAAGTTCATTTACTGTTGAGAACAGGTTTGTTTGGGGTTTTTTTTGTTTTGTTTTGTTTTTGTTTTTGTTTTTGTTGCTATCCTGTGTTTTCTCTTATTCCAAATGAATTTGCAAATTGCTCTTTCTAACTCTATGAAGAATTGAGTTGGAATTTTGATGGGGATTGCATTGAATCTGTAGATTGCTTTGGGCAAGATGGCCAATTTTACAATATTAATCCTGCATGAGAGATCTTTCCATCTTCTGAGGTCTCCTTTAATTTCTTTCTTCAGAGACTAGAAGTTCTTGTCATACAGATCTTTCACTTGCTTGGTTAGAATCACATGCAGGTATTTTATGTTATTTGTGACTATTATAAAGGGTATCATTCCCCTGATTTCTTTCTCAGCCTGTTTATCCTTTGAGTAGACGAAGGATACTGATTTGTTTCAGTTAATTTTATAGCCAGCCACTTTGCTGAAGTTGTTTGTCAGGCTTAGTTCTCTGGAGAAACAAATGGGGTCACTTAAGTATACTATCATATCATCTGTAAATAGTGATATTTTGACTTCTTCCTTTCCAGTTTGTATCATTTTGACTTCCTTTGTTGTCTAATTGCTCTGGCTAGGATTTCAAAAACTATATTGAATAGGTAAGGAAAGAGTGGGCAGCCCTGAGTGAATGGACTCATTGTACAATTGAGTGCATCTTCAGGAGGGACACACAAAGCAATCTCTTGCCATCAGGAAACAGCTTTGGGTCCCTAGCTTGAGGGACTAACCGCTTCAGACAAGAGCAGCTAAGAATTACTAAGTTAGGGGTACCCGTAGAGGAGGGCCCAGGAGCAGCAGATCCACTGCGTCTGAGACACCGCACCTGAAGGGACCGACCGGATAAACAGTTCTCTGCACCCAAATCCCGTGGGAGGGCGAGCTAAACCTTCAGAGAGGCGGACACGCCTGGGAAACCAGAAGAGACTGCACGCTGCACACAGTTCTGACCCCAGAGGAAAACAAAAGCTATCTGGAACCCTGGTGCACGGAACCTCCCGGAAGGGGCGGCGCAGATCTTCCTGGCTGCTGAGGCCGTGGAGAGCTCATAGGCAACACCCCGCGAGCAAAAAGAGCCTGGGGACCACAGGTAAGACAAACTTTCCTGCTACAAACGACTTGCCTGGTGATCTCGGGTCACACAGAGGCGGAGTTCCTCGGGGGCCGGACACTTCCGGTGTTTGGACAGAGTCCCCGACCAGCAGGAGGATCCCTGCCTTCAGCAGCTCCCTGCTCCCAGGCCCCCTGGAGGGGAGTTCTCGCCGCCTGGTCGGGTGGGCACTCCTGAGGCAGCAGAGCGGGAGAGACCACCAACGCCCGCCCACCTCTGCCCACATCCCTGGCCCCAGGGAGGAAACTGTACGGCCTCTGGGTACCCGTAGAGGAGGGCCCAGGAGCAGCAGATCCACTGTCTCTGA
>NC_046160.1:92368024-92385524 GCF_011064425.1 Rattus rattus
GCATGACATTTTAAAAATTAGATTGCAAAAGCAAGAAGCTGTGCTTAAAGCCAGATGCTGTAGAATGCACCTTTAATCCCAGCACTGATGACACGGATACAATTATGATTTTGAGATCCAGGCTTGCCTGTGTTACATAGTGAAACATTGTCTATAGACACAAAAACAAACAAAGCAGAGTTAAGTCCCAGAGGTCCCTTGGGACATTGGCACTTACTGTGTCCCATAGCAGGGACACATTCACATCTTAGACAAGAACAACAACAACAACGAGAAGCTGAAGTCAAAATTAAAATTAGAGCCAGGAGTTCCAGTTAGGAGCCTCTTTTAATGTGTGTGTGTGTGTGTGTGTGTGTGTGTGTGTGTGTGTGTGCGCGTGCGCGCGCGCGCGCGCGCACGTGGCGGGGTTATGTCTTATCTTAACATTATGGCTTAATTGTTTCCCTGTGGGCTGATCAGGGATCCTACAGGGACCGAAGAAGGTGGAGGTGACCCACCAGGGATAGCGGGGAAGCCGGAGCCAGGTGGAGAGAGAAGGCACCTGGTAATTAACCACAGCCAGGGGAGTCTGCCATATCCCAGCACCACCCGAGAGCTTCCAGGGTTTAGTTTCCTCTGTGATTCCTAAAGCCAGCTTTGATAATTTAAAAATCACATTTTGTTTTTTCTAGAAGTTTTTTTAAACTCCTTAAGCAAACATTGATTTGTTCCTCCTTTCTGGAAGAAAATTCCTGGAGTTGTGCTGCTCTGACTGAAACAACTCGTGTGTGTGTGTGTGTGTGTGTGTGTGTGTGTGTGTGTGTGTGTGTGTGTGTGTGTGTTTGGACTGAGGAAGAGGTTTTGGGGCTCTTGCAGCTGCAGACAGGAAGAGAAGGCGAAGAGAGAAGGCTATGCCCACTTCTCCCAGTTCATAACCATTACAACCCAGAGCTCAGATTGTATAAACAGAGATAGTGGCATCACACACAGAAAAAAGGCACTGGGTACTCTGAACTTAAAACATCTAATTTGTGATTATCCAAGTCAGTAAACCGTATCAAGGTCAAAACACAGGACTTCGAAGGTATGGGAGCATCACACCGCTGATAGCAGGCATAGGAGAGCAGGCGTTTCTGTGCCTGGAGATCCGAGACCTGGGAAATTCCTGAGAGAAAAGAGACCAGGAGCCAGACTTGGGTATAGATCTGAAGGGGCTCTTGAAGCATTGCAGCCCACAGCACGACTTCCTTCCGCAAGGCTGCCACAGCCCTGAAGAGGGCGCATGGGAGCAGCTTGGAGACTTAACAGACCTGCGTACACAGAAAGCTGAACTGGTCTCTCCTATTCTCTATGCAAAAAAAAAAAAAAAAAAAAAGATGGTGAAGGGACACGAGAGTCCCAAGCCTCCCCTCAAGTCTGTATTTCTCTTTAAGTAGTTTAAAGGCACCCTTTATTCTGGCTCTTGTACCTACTGGTCGGCAGAGGGATGCGTAAGGGTTGGAGCAAGTAGACCCGACTCCCCTGGAGGCTGTTAGATTGCCCTGCTGTCAGGGATCCCACTGCGCTTGGCATTCAGAGACCCTCAGGAGTTACTCTCAGCTGTAGACAGAGTGCTGTGGTGGGCTCCAATGTACAAGATGAGGAGTCACTGGTACCTTCACAGAGCCAGAAGGACAAACAGGCTTCGAAATCAAATTCCAGGGCTCGGGGAAATTAACTGGTTGAAGTGCTTGCTGCAAAAGCAGGAGAACCCGAATTTGAATCCCCAGAACCCAGGTAAAAGCCAGGAGAGGTTGCATTCTCACAGGTAGCACCAGGGCTATAGGGAGCAGAGACAGGACCAGTGCAATGTGGAAGGTCCAGAACTAATTACCTTCTCTGGGGCTAGTTCTAGCCCTCTGGACTCCTTGCCCCTTGATTGTGTCAGAACTAGCATCTTGTGACGAACAGAGAATTAACCTTTTGGAGTCTATTAGCTTAGCAAAGCTTTAGCTTCCATCAGCCCAAAAGCTAAGGACGCCATCAGAGAGCATCTCCAACGTACAGAAAACTTCACGGCCATCACCTCTCTGGTGTACCCACTGATGTATTTTAAACTTGATGCATGACTTTCTTTGTTCAGTAAAACCATAAAAACTTCATGAAACTGCCCCCACGTTGGGACATGGGGTTTGGTGGTAACCTAAATCTGTGTTCCCATGGCCACCCAAAATGGTGCCAGAATAAACAACCTCCTGCTTCCTTTAAGGTAAGAATGTGCTTTTTGCATACACAGAACTACAAAGGAGTTCTATTACAAAGTACCTGTGTGGCTTTAGGCAAATCCTTTCACAAACTCAAGTCCAAGTCTCTGGGCCTCTCAGAAAGCTAAATAGAGGACCACAGATATGAAGTCTGGTGGGCGAGTAGATGCTCTGCTATTGGCTTGTCTCCCACGCACGTAATTGTTCAATACGCGTCTTCCAGAGGGAGGCCACAAAGTGCTGTGTCATCACTTGACTGTTTGATCTGCATAAGTGCTACTCAGAGAAAAGCTGAGCTCGTCTCTGTGGAAGGAGTGAGGCCGGGTAGGCTAGCAGGAAGAGGCTCTCCCGGGCTCTCTGTTGAATTAATAAGCTGGATAATTTTCAACTGAGAGAAAACATCTGGGTCTTGGAGAGTAAGCAGCTTGCTAACTCAAGAGGAGAGCATCCAAGTGGGAAGAGTAAGCACAGGGCCAAACTGAAGTTCTGTAGGGTGCTCCCCGTCAGGTGTCGACAGCTTGGAGTCTGTGGCTCTCAGGGTCACGAAACACAGGAGGCCAGGGTTAAGGGTAGTCCGACATCCTGCCATGCTATTTTGATTAAAGATTTGGGTGAAATAACCTTACAGTTATTAAATGAACTGTTTTAAATGAACTGAGCATTATGTTATGCAATAAAGGGCAAAGTCGGGATGAATATTTAAGATAAGGGATTATTGTGCATACGAGGTCTGGATCACAGACCCTGGGGTCTTGGTCTGTTTCATCTGTCACTGGGCTGCTCTGGATGAAGGAAGAGGAAGCCTGGATTACACATAACAGAGAGGCCACGTGATGAGGAGCTGCCCAGAGTATGTGAGTGCCTTGAAGCTGAGCTTCAGAGGTAGCACAGAGTCTTTACGGCCTCCCCAAATGAGTCAGCTATGCTGCTGAAGATCTGTGACGGCCTTGCTGTGGACCCTGGCTGTGTGGCTAGCAGGACTGAGGGCAGTGCTGTTCAGTCAGTCTCTTACCAAGATCCTCAGTGGCCCCTCACATCTGCTGAGCCAAGTCCAAACAACAAACCTGAGTTATGGAAGCTGCTCTGAGACTGGACCGCCAGCCAGCGAGGCAGGAGGTGATGCTAAGCTCGGAACTCTCTCAGAGGTCACAGAAGTTACGACTAATGCGTCTTGTGATTTGAATCGTACGTTGACTCTCAAAGGCCATGGGTTGGTTGCTAATGTGAGGAACTATAGGGAGATGCTTTTAAAAAATTATATCTAATGGAAAGGAATTAGGTCATTGACCTTCAAAGGGACACATCTTGCCTCGGTTTCTGGCTACCATAAACTGAAAGACCTCCTCCATTATTTATTTATTTGTTTATTTATTTATTTATTTATTCATTTATTTATTTTTGTGTATGTGTGGGTGGTGCATGCGAGGATGCAGGTATACGTGCCTGTGTGTATTCACATAGAGGCCTGTGGAGGATGTCAGGTAATTTCTTTTATCTCTGTCCACCTTACTGCCTTGAGACAGGGTCTCTCACTGAATCAAAAACATCATTTTGGCCATGTCGGGGCATTAGGTGCTTGGGATCTGCCTGCCTCTGTCCCCCAATCCAAAGTTACAGGCACAGGGCATCCATGGCCAGCCAGCCTTTTACGTGGGGGGTGTGGATTCAGACTCAGGTCTGCATGGTTGGACAGCACCGTCTTACCCCAGCCCCTCTTCCTCCTTTTAGGAATCATCTTGGACATTTTGCTACAGTAGCAGGAAACTGACTGACACGATGCCCTTCATCTCGACTCTTCCTTCCTGCCATCCCTCAGTCACCCACTCAGCAGATCCTATGTCGACTTCTCTCCCTGCGTGGCCATCTGTGCCTCGAGCGTCTGTCATTTCCGTGTTTAGTCTCCAGCCCTGTTGTCCTCAAAGCCATTCTTTATATTGAAGCCTGGGCGTGATGATTCTAAGACTCAGAACTGGGCAGGAATTGTCTCTGTGCAGAGCCGTGCAATGCTCCCCTTTCCCTCGGAGGCCATACCTATCAAGCCTCCTGTATCGCCAAGGGCAGTGAAGCTGTGAAGCTAAACCTGATCCAGGAAATCCAAGCCTGAAGGATGCTCCCGAGGTAGGACGGCCATTTTCATCCCCTTAACTGAATTAAGAAATTCCTGCAGTTTCAGTGTGGCTCGGGTTTGGATGTAACCGTGAGGGCATTTGTAAAGAGAATGGGAGAGGGAAGACCCATCCTGAGTGTAGGTAGTACCACCCCTTGGGCTGAAAAGAAGACTAAGTAAACATTTCCAGCATCCCCTGTTTCTGCTTCCCGATCCACCTAGATGTGAACCAGCAGCCACAGGCCCTGGCTATTATAGCCAGAGTTTCTACTCCCACTGTGGAGCCCTCCCTGTTGTGGTGGACTGCCTACACCCCCAACCGTGAGCCCAAGTCAGCCCTTCCTCCTTTCAGTTGCTTCCTGCCCGGTTGATCTGCCACATCATTAAAGGTAACCAATACACAAGCTCTCCAGGATCCTTGGGTAGCCCTCCTTGTGTTCCAGGTCATTTATGCCTCTGATTCCCCTGATCCTAGCATTCTCCATCTGCACTGAGCCCCTTATCTCTGGGACACAGCCCGTTCTTTCTCATTCCCCACCCCCTCTGCACAGGCTGGTCCTTCTGTAAGAGTAGCCTTTTCCCTGCTTACCTTCCCTGCCACTTGGCTGTCAATTTCTATCCATCTTCCTAGTCTTGGCCTAAAGGTCACCCCCTCCACAGAGTCCTCCTTAACCTCCAAAGCCAGTAGGTGGCCTGTGGTATGACACTTAGAATCCCTTGTGCTTTCTGGGCCCTCCTAGAAGGCAGAGAGCGTGTTTTGCATTTACTTTATAGAGCTCTGATTCCCAAGGACAGATAGCACAGTGCTGGAGGCCTCTCTACAGTTTGTTGACCAAGCTGAATAATTGAAATAGCCAGCCCAGGCTGTGTGGCTGAGATATACCCTGGTATAACTCACTCCCAAGGCAGCTCCTCGAGGAGCTTCAGAAGGACCAAGGATGGGAAGAAAAGAGAGAGAGAGAGAGAGAGAGAGAGAGAGAGAGAGAGAGAGAGAGAGAGAGAGAGATGAAGGAAACCGCTGCCTGCTGCCAGGCCTCGCTTCTACGTTTCCTTCTTGCCCTAGGCACTGTGGGAACCGTTGTTCAGTTCACTCTGAGTCTGACTGAGTGCCTGCCTCAGTTCTCCATCACGAGTGCAGCCTTTAGGAGATATTCTTCTTGCTAGCTTCTTACACACTTTCCACAGAAATGTATGGCCAGCAAGAAAGCCCGGGAGATTGGGGTTGGGGGCGTGTCACCCTGTCTGCAGACAGAGAATGCAGGCAGTGTGGGATGAGGCATCCCTGAGTCATATCTGGAAAGCCAGTGTCCTTCAGCTTTTCATCCCGGTAAGCATTTTTCAGGTCTGTTTGGTTTTGGCACCTATCAGCAAGGCTATTTTAAAGCTAAATCTGAAAATAAATGGAGTGGGGCTGTGGCAGAGGAAGGCTGATTTGGCAAGCATTGCAACTGGGAAGGAGCCTATAGGAAGCTGAGACTGGAGACAAAAGAGCCAGGCGTGCGTGCGTGCGTGCGTGCGTGCGTGCGTGCGTGCGTGCGTGCGTGTGTGTGTGTGTGCATCTCTGTGTGTATATGTGTGTGTGCATCTGTGTGTATCTATGTGTGTCTGTGTAGCTATGTGTGCATGTGTATGTGTTATTCATGTGTGTGTCTGTCTGTGTCCGTGTGTGCATCTGTGTCTGTGTATGTATGTGTCTCTGTGTGTATGCATGTGCGCATCTGTGTCTGTGTGTCTATGTATGTATCTGTGTGTCTATGCGTGTGTCTGTGTGTGTCCATGTGTGTGTGTGCGCATATGTGTGTATGTGTGTGTGCATCTGTGTGTATCTATATGTGTGTCTGTGTAGCTATGTGTGAATGTATATATGTTATTTATGTGTGTGTCTATGTGTGACGGTGTGCATCTGTGTCTGTATATGTATGTGTCTCTGTGTGTATGCATGTGCGCATCTGTGTGTCTATGTGTATATCTGTGTGTCTATGAGTGTGTCTGTGTGTGTCCATGTGTGTATCTGTGTCTGTGTGTGTATGTGTCTCTATGTGTGAGTGTGTGTGTGTGTGTGTGTGTGTTTCTCTCTCTGTGTGTAGGGTACACCCACACACTCAGGCCTCCTCACCAGCTGGAAAAGATTCACCAGATAGTCTATCTGGAGAGGCAAGGCCTTGATCTGGAGGACCTCTCACTTGTCTGGCAATGCTGTCTAGTCCACCTAGAATCCTTCTGTTATTCCTAGAACCTGGAGGAAAATGGCTGCATGGAGAGAGGCACTAGATACTCATGCTCACAGGCTACCTAGTACTTGTCCTTGCCAGGGTCCCAGCTGTGCCTGCAAAGCCACAAGGCATCCCCCTACCTTCGGTGTCTTCATGTTGACCCAAGTGGCCAGTGTGAGCTCCTGATAGTCTTTACTCTCAGCTGCATTCTTCTCCGCATTCCTGGCTCTGGTTCACCCTGGAAGCTGACCTCAGACCCATCAGAGTTCATGCACGTTGCTTCTCATCTAGGGTTGGCTTTTGTTCCTCTTCTCAGAGATTATCTACACTTGTATCTTAGATGCCATGTTTTAGGGTTCTGGAATTCTTCCTGAAAGAGGAACATCTGTGCCAGCTCCCTGGGCCCAGGACCCACTTTTGGAGTTCACTTGCTGGGAGCTGGATGCCCATGACGGGTGAGTTACCGGCTCTTCCTCAGTCTTCATGATTCTTCTGTAAAATGGGAATCCTAACAACACAGGCTTGATGAGGAGAATTCACTGCACTCATTTACAGGATACAGGAGTCATTGCTTAACCTAGAAGCACGGGAGGAGGAGGGAGGAGGAGGAGGAGGAGGAGGAGGAGGAGGAGGAGGAGGAGGAGGAGGAGGAGGAGGAGGAGGAGGAGGAGGAGGAGGAGGAGGAGGAGGAGGAGGAGGAGGAGGAGGAGGGCTGGGGAGAAGCTGGGAGAGGCTCAGTCAATGAAGTGCTTATCTTGCAATTTGAGGACAGGAACTGGATCCACAGAAATCATGTAAAATTTGCTGAGTATGGTAGCACATGTAGGTAATCTCAGAGCAAGAGAGGTGGAGGCGTATAGGTTCCCCAGGCTCAGTGGTCAACCAGCCTTGCCTATTTGATGAGTTCTGGGCCATTCATTGAGAGACCCACTCTCAGAAAGAAAGAGGAAGGAAGGGAGGGAGGGAGGGAGGGGAGGGAGGGAGGGGGAGGGAGGAGGAGGAGGGGGAAAAGGAGAAGGCAATGGCTAAGAATGCTGCTCCCTCTAACCACATGCACACATAAGCATCCCGGCAATGCCTGTACATGCAAATAAAATAAAACAAGAACACAAGAACGATTCCTCCAGACTGGACTGCTCTTGGTGAGTTAGAAATGGATACTTGGCAGTCCTACCCCCCAAATCCAATGTAGAAACAGTTACAATAGTATCTGTTTCCCTGTTCTGGACAACTAGAATCAGAAACAAACCACCGAGGGCCTATGACCCGAGGATGGGTGGGGCCTAAGGGATGAGAAGTGTTGATTGGGCAGAGGTTGTAAGTAGAGATCTAGAGGACAGCGGTCCAAGAGGCAGGTCTGTGACCTCCCCCCAAAACCCAGAGCAATACAGATTACAAAGGGACCCACCCAGTACCTCAGGACTGCGGATCTCTAGGAGGTCCAGGACCACTCTGTACCTGACAAAATCCTGAGCACCAGGTCCTGGCAAACTCTGAGGAGGCAGAGGAGTCTTTTCAATGGCACCTGCCAGGACAACGCAGGACCAGGAGTTGTTCTTTCCCCTTCAGTTGAACTAAAGTTCAAGTTGGCTCTGGGGTGGCAAATGCACTGTTTGTAAGTCTGTGCCCCTTTCTGGGAGTCCTCCCTTCCCCTTGACCTCCAAACTCAGCAACCATGGAAACGCTATGACCTTCTTCCATCGGTCCCCAGGGAAGACCAGTCCGCTTACCTCAGGGAGGCACAATCATTAGTGTCATCTCATTAAACTGCAAACTGCTGCTGACTCAGACTGGAGCTTGAAAAGGGCGTCTGCCTCCTGGCTGCTGAATGGTTTCTCCAGAGGCTTCATGAGGTGGGATGAAAATGCGTAGACGGATGGCAGAGATCATGTGCGCCTGCCGGCCACTGGGCTACGACAACTGCAGCGCCAGATGAGGCTGTCCTTGGGGATAGAGGGCTGCCCATGAGCACGTAGATACTAAGTACAGCAGGAGAAGTTACTTCTCTGACACCAAGTCTGAACCTGCATGGAATTCCACGTGTTGGAGACCCAGCTCTCTCTCTTGTTGCTTCACTACACCCAGGTCATATCCCCTCACCTGTGGTCAGGGAGACAGATTGCCACCACATCTGTAGTCCAGTCAGCTGGAGGAAGAATGGAAAGAACAGAGTTTCTTAAGGCTGCCTTCCACATGTGGCTGCCATTCCCTTAGCCAGTGCAGGGCCTATCTAGGGCAGCCATATGCCTAAGTAAAATTCAGGTACCCTTTAAAGCAGAAAACAGATGTAGGAACAAATGCATAGTCCCTAGCACCAAGACAGGGACAGAGCCCTGCTGTAGGAACTCAGCATGAAGGTAAATTCCCACCAAGCACGATATATTATATATTATGATACAATATAAAATCACCGTTCATCAAGGAACTTACAATAAAGACCATGGTGCTAGAATAGAGGTAAAAGTATACCCCCTTCCCTTACTGGGCTACAGTAGGGATGGGTGATCTTCAAATGTAATGGTTACTATACATGAAATTTGTTTGTTCATTATGTCCCTGCTATGTGCCTGCCAATACAGCTATTCTAGGGCCAGCGTGGTAGAAAATACAGCCTTTTAGATATGGAGGGAGACACCTGTACAGCCCACCACGAGGATGTAATGGTACCCGGAACACACTAAGCCTGTCACCCTCAACAAGTCCAAGAGCTACCTAACGCTTTGAAGCCAAGAGAGGCTCTAGAACCCTGGTCTGCCGTGAAATAGGAGCAGATCCTAGCAATGAAGACTCGGATTGGAAAAGGATTCTTTAAAGAATACAGAAATGGGATCTGTCTTGCCCACAAGGCTATGTTCTAAGCCTCCCCCTGAAATATATATTCCTCTAGAAAAGCAGGGATCCAGGAGACAGAATGCAGGAGGACGCCCAGGAGCAGGATGTGGGTTTGGAAACGGCAGCCCGAGCGTCCTAGAGCTTGGAATTACTCCTGCCTGCTGAGAACGTATGCTATTGGTGGTGAAGTCAATGCTATAGCTGCCCTAGGATCTTAGCCTTCAGCCTCCAGAAAGCGTGCTCTGAGTCTAATTTTTTATGTCCGTGGTCAACAACTGAAGTCACCCTTGCTTTTTAAGTCTCATTTTCTTTTATTTGGACTTTGTTACTGTTTTTCCCCCTAAACTGTGAGTAAAAAGATCAAGTGCTATGCATTCCTTTCCTCAGAGCTATGCTGACACAGTAAGTTTGGCAGGAACTACCTCGGACAGAATAGTCTTAGTCCATGCCAGGAATTGTACTGGGCATCGTACATATACAAACCCACCACAGCCCTACCAGGTAAGCATGGTCTTATTCATTTTATACCTACAAAACTGAAGTCCAGAGAGGTCAAGGACAAATGCCTATAGCCATATATTGCCAACATTGGCTAGTTTGCAACAGAACCCTGACTGGAACTCAAACCCAGATAACTCTTTCCCCATCTTCCACAAGCCTAGGTAGTTATACTTAGACAGTCCAGATGCTTTTCTTCCATAGGCTAAGCGTCTCCTACCCTATTTAATTCTATTCTTTTTTCCTCTATGGTAGGACTTCTTATAAACACCATACAATTCAAAAAAAATATATCAAGCTATATTCTTGGTGTACTCAAATAGGTCCAGTGAGTTTATGAGTTTATCCCAAGTGAGTATATAAATCTCAAAATTCTTCTAGTACTGGAGGCTTAGAACAGTTATGGTCAATTATGGCATAAAACTCTAGGCGATGTGTGAGTCCCTTAAAAAGAGTAAAGACTCACACCTGTCAATGTAAATTTCTAAGTCTCGTGACTTAAAAAAGTGACTAATAGCTCCTGAAGGGTTTAAAGTGATTGTAACACGGAGTTACACAAAGATAGCAGGGACGGTGGCAGGCAACATAAAACTTGTCCCTCCATCTCTGCTCACCTACTTAGCAATTAGACTATTATGTTCAAGACCAAGTCTGTGTGAATGTGTGAGCACTGTGTGTATGTGTGCGTATGTATGTGTGTGCATGTGTGTGTATGTATGTACATGTGTGTGCATGTGTGTGTATGTATGTACATGTGTGTGCATGTGTGTGCATGTGTACATGTGTCCATGTATCATGTGTGTGTGTTGGTATGCCTGGAGAAGGGAGAATTATTACAAATATTTGTTACACATGACTAATCTTGGCTTCTTGGCTTAGTTGCACCAACTTTAAGTTGTTCTTTTTTTTTCATCTAATCATAAGAAAAACATGAGAAAAATCCCAGTAGCATTCAACATTCCTGACCAATTCCTCAGAGTGAGGCAAGCCTAGACACCATCACAAGCTATGGGAGCCTAAGGAGGTCTACGGAGTAAATGTGGTGTCCTGGTCAGATACTGGAGCAGAAAAGGGGAGAGAGTTCAGAATTAAGGAGACCTAAGTAAAGTAAAAGCCTGAGTAAACAATAATGGCTTCCTTTAATCACGCGCTAGTTTTAGCTGGTTAATTATGTCACCTTTTATCAAGGCTGCAGAACTGAAGCCAAGGAGATCACAGTGAGATCCAGGATGTGCCCAAGCCTAAGGCAGTCCTGGCTCTGCTCTGGCATCACCTCAGCCCTCAGGCCGCCATCTCTACAAGCAAGGCCTGTGCCCTCTGACTACGCATCCTCGGTTCTTGATCACACTGGGCTCCAACAGTAGCAAACCCATCTCAAGCCGCTTGTTTTAAGCCATTTGATCTCTCCCTCACCACTTGCCGAATGGCCATTTATTTTGTTTGGTACCCATTGAAACAATCCTCATTACCCCATTGAAGAAATCGGGTGGCAGAGGAATGCCCTTAGTGGGAGTGTGCTCTCTGCAGCAGGTTTCCCGCTGCCTGGCCCCTTGTAGACATTTGGGTAAAACTTCCTTGGGCCCAACAGTCGATCAAAGCATGACTATTCCTCAGGGATTACAGTGCTCTGTGCTGATAGGCAGCTGGGCGTGACAATCGGTGATTACTTTCCATGCTTATGGGACTCTTCTCTTCACAAGATGGGGGCTACAGAAACCCAGAAGTACCGTCTTTGGGGGAAGCAAGGATTGCCTTTGTGTAAACTCCCTTAGTCCTGCTTGGTTCTCCAGAGCAAGACAGTAACCACAGTTACCCCAGGCCTTTTTGTACTTCTTTCCTGCATTCTCCACCTGATGCAGATCTGAGCAGCACTTCAGGGAGGAAAAGTCCGCTTTATGAGATAATTGTGGAACGCCAGGCTTTATGTGTATGTGATGGTTGTATGCCAAGAAGTCGTAAACAATCGAGTCTTGTTAGCTTAGGTTTCGAGGCATTTGGAATCGCTGATCACTTGGATAGGGTGTGGATTTTACAGTTCATCTTCTCTCAAGCAGAGCATCCCCTAAGGGACGGTGTCATTCAATATTGTTAACAAAACGGCAGGGGCTCGGGCTGAAGATATTTCGGAGGATTAGCTTTTCCAATGTCATCTGTCATCCATGCCCTTTCGAAGCTCCCAGTTATACACAAAGAACCAGTGCGGCTCCTCCAAATCCTTTTCGAGGCTGAGAGCTGAGAGCCCCAGCCTAACCCTGGTGCAGCGCTTTTCCCAGCTGTGAGCACAGCTTGCCTTCTTAGGCAGTTTTATTTGGGTTTGCTTTCTCTATAAAGTAGGAACGTGGCCTTGCAGAAGTGCTGCAGGCGTAGACGAAGGCAGAGATAGGATACTGACTTCCAAACACGGAAACTGCCATGCCTAGGTACTGCTTCGTATGTGAAGAGTGCGTTATAAAGGCGTAGGGACACAGCTCAGTGGGCAAGCCCTTCCAGGTATAGGCAAGGCCTTGAGACCCACCTCTAGCACCATGGGCAAACAAAAGGAAACACAAAGAGCCAGATTACATTTTACACACTTAGGTTTACTAGCTATGTTACTGGAAGTCAACCAAACTAATTCTGAAGGGCTCATCAGCACAGACAGGTTGACTACATGCCCCTTCAATAACAATCACCTCTGAAAAGGCTGCCTCCTTTTACATGAAAATAAGCAAGATGCCGCTGATTCTGTTCTGTGAACTTGAGCCCTTAAGGCCTGGCAGAGTAAGAACCGTTTGAAACAAAGCTCATTTGGGTATGGAGGCCTCTTTTGGAGCCATCCAAGGCATGAATGTCATGAATGAGCACCCGTGGAGCTCAGCGCTGAGAAGCATCCAAAGGCAGAGGTGTGCCTCTAAAAACGATGCAGTTCATTCTGAGGGTCCAGCTGTCGTTTTCTGTAAAAGAAAACTAAATGACCTAATTGGCTAGGTAGAGCATTGGATCCACGCGGCCACCACCCTCCTGCAGGAAGTGCCTGAGGTTCCCCTGGTCACCCGCACCCTCATCTGATTTTTAATCCATGCCTACATGCATGAAGTCCTGTAGCAAGCAAGCCACCCAGAAATTTCGCCTGCTGGCCCGGTTAAGTGACATCATATTATGGACCTGGGCAGGTTGCCGTGAAGTACATAGCACGTGCGTGCACACACACACACACACACACACACACACACACACACACACACACCACACACACACACACACCACACTCACACACACACACACACACACCACATACCACACACACATACCCACACTCACACACACACACACACACACCACACACACACACACACACACCACACACACACTCACACACACCACACACTCACACACACACACACACACACATACACACACGTCACCACCCTCAGAGAAGCACTGCATTAAGCACCTCCACCCTATCCTTTGGTTTCCCCAAGTACTGAGCTGTCTTAGCTGGAGTTCAATAACAATTCTCATTACACAAAATGCATGCCAGTGTCTGGACCCAAAGACCTATCCCAGGGCAGACAGCTCATAATCAGGATTACTCTGTTTTCAGCCCCCATCCGCCACCACCTATTCATCCCATTTTAAACAATTCGATGAGCAATATTGCATATATTCTCTGTGCCACTCTTTCCTCGTGGTCCAGGAGAAATGAAAGTAAGGCTGTCAGACAACCTCTGGAAATACAGAGTGGGCTGGAAATAACTGTCTCTTTAAATGAAAGAGAACATGAAAACGAATGATTCCGATCTAAGCGTGAACCGTGCTTTATCCTGGAAGACTTATTAGAAAGAGAGGGACATATATTTCTGTTGACATTGTATATTAAATGGACTTTGGAAACCCTATTTGTCTGTATTAAATAAATATGATCGGTTTCCAGCTATATCTTCTATTTCTTCTGCTTTTTAAATCAAAGGGATTAAGACTCCTAATTAAGACACTGGAGGAAGGCCTGATCAGTTTTTACCAGTGCAAATTAGTTCAGAGGCCCAGAGCTGCTCTGTTCTGTTTGCTGGTATGGGAGCCTTGTTTGATTTAACGTGATTGAGGAAATGAAATATCCGTAAGACAAAGAGCCAACATCGTGCTTCTGGAGAGTGGCTGCAGGGAAGTTGGAAACAAATGCACATCAGCGGTGATCCAAAATGCAACCCGAGGAGAAATGCTATTCAGAAAGAAAGGGATGGGACTGGACTCATCCTCTCATCCTCTGAAGTAGATTGCAGCTTCTTCTTCCTTTGTTCATTTGTTTAACGAAGATAAAATGGGATCTCAGTTGCCTAACAAGGACCAAGAAGCTTGGAATATTGTCTTTTCTTTCTTTGATGCATGTGAGGGCGGTGCGTGCCTTAGCTTGTTAATAGTCCCAACAGTTCTGTTTGGGGACAATCCCCATCACCCCTATTGCAGAGTTTAAGAATCCAAGGCTCTGAATGTGTAAACTGATAGCAGGCCCCATGGAACTCTCAGTTATGGTCCCCTGTTGATTAATAGCCTTTAGCAGAGATGAGGGCCCAGAGCTCTGAGAAGGAACAGGGTAGACCTGGCTACTTTGGGGTGGTGTACAGTTTGGCTCGATCCCTGCTCACAAGACCCTGTCAGAACTGGCTGACTCTCTGTATTGGCGAGATGCACACAGCACTCTAGCATGTGGTACCCTGAGATAAGAAGCACTTCCTGGAAGGGCTGCCTTTCCCCATAGCACTGGGTCTGTCTGCAGACCACCTAGCTCTTCTCCCCTCTCTCTTGTGTGGGTATAGTCTTCACTAAATCAAACCCTTGCAGAGACACCTTGACGACTTTCGTAGTCAGCAAACTCAACTGTTTATCGTTGGTGTTAAGTATGGTCACTAAAAATGACAGTCTTTAGGTTGGAGAGATGGCTTAGTGGTTAAGAATGCTTACTGAGCAACCATGAGGAAATGTGCTCAACTCCCCAGCACCCATGGCGAATGCTGGTTATGCTACATATGCCTGTAACCCCAGCAATATAAGGGATAGGGACAGGAGGATTGATAGAGCTTGCCGGCTGCCAGCTTAGCTCTATGTTCAGTAAGAGGCCCTACCTTGAAGAAATTAGCAAAGAGTATTACAGGAAGATACCTGATGTCTTCCTTTGGTCTTTGCACTTGTGCATGGACACGTGTATCTCCATACACACATATGTGTACACAATACACACGTATACCACATACACTCATATGCTACACCACATATGAATAAACCACATACACACACATAGACACCACATACCACATCATATATACACACCACACCACACACCACACATATACACCACACACACACACACACACACACACCACATCACACATACACACCACACCACACACCACACACACACACATACTACAACACACATACACACACACACACACCACATCACACATACACACCACACCACACACACACACACACACACATACTACAACACACATACACACACACATACACACACACACACACACATCCATATTAAAAATAAAAACAAAAACAAAAAAACCAAACCAGGTAGGTCTTAAGTGCTAGCCAGACAGGGTTGGCATTCTCCTGTGCAGTTGTGTGCCGTGTGTTCACGTGATCAGGACCAGAGCTGTGTGTTCTCCCTAACTCCTCCACAGTGGATCCTGTTTTATGTTTGAGGTGCCTTGTCAGAATTCAAGGCTGAGGGGATGAACATGTATTGTTGTGATTCTGCCAGGTTACACGCTGTTTGTTACACAGTACGAAACCAAACACCCGGTTCTTACTTCCTGAGATGTCCTTGACCAAAGAGACAAAAATGAGGCAAAGTACATAAACACGCATGTTTCTAAGCAGATGAAACACAGTTTCAGAACCCCGTTCTCCATGGAAACCCACCATGGAGTAGAAATGTGTTTCCTAACTGATTGCCGTGTTTCCTAACTGTCCTGTGGGGAAGAGTCTGGTGGTTTCAACAGCTGTCCTTTGTTCCTGCTGAGGTCTTTGCAGCCACGTGACTTCCTTCAGTGTATCCGGTCAGGGCTTGAGGAGCTTCCAGGAGTCCCATGCTTTAAAGGCAACCATGAAGTGTTTTCATCGGGTTTGGCAAGACACACGGGCACAGATGACTGTGGTGAAGGAATAACATGGGTTGACTCGCAGGTCCCAGGAGGTGAGGGGGCAGAGACTGCAGTGCGTGAATGTGATGAACACGTGGATAAGCACTAGTGGGTTCAGATGGAAGGGACGTGCAGGACCAGGGAAGTAGGTTTAGGATGACCTAATTTAAATAATTTTGGCAGGTCAGACTTTGAGGTACTCATGTCCTTAATTGTTTGGTCCCCTGGCCATAGGCTAGGGAGCTAGCATTGAATCCAAAAGGACAGTAAATAAGAAGGTCGGGTGTGGGCTCTCTTTTGGTTGGTTTGCATATTGAAGACAGACTCTTAGGGTATCTGTTTGTTTTCCCTAGGGATTGGCCAGCTCTGGATGCAGTCTTGGTACCTCCATGCTGTTTTACATATCAGTGTGCCACCCCTTTAATGTGTGAATAACACCCCTTCGTATAGATAAACATTTTGTCTGTCCATCTCTAATTTATGAACAGTTGTATTATGTTCCCATTTTGGCTGCCGTGAGCAAGGCGGCTACAAACATTCATGTCCAATATTGACGTAGGCGTCTGCTTTTAGTGTTGGTGTGTACGTGCATGTTTTCTTTAAGCAGAATAATGAGGAAAATTTAAAAAAATAAGTCAATTGAATTAATCTACTTTCCACTGTTTCAATAAAATATGTAAAGCTGGGTACTTTTTCAAGAAAAAGAAATTTATTGAGTTCATTGAGTATTAAAGTCCAAACAGCATGGTACAGGGACTCTTGACAAATGACATCACTGTTGGAGGGTATGGGAGAGGAAGAGATCCCAAGACAAGACAGGAAGCCAAAGAAGAGAGACCAGGCTTTCTCTTTCATACTGACTTGCTCTCAGAAGGACCAACTCAGGATAACACCAGGAGTACTGAGGATAGCACCCTCAATACCTAACTGCCTCCCACTAGGAACTTCATCTTGAAAGTCCACCACCTTCCAACACCACCACAAGGAGGGCCAATCTCCGGATGCAGAAACTCTTAGGGGATACATTCAAACTACATCTATACCATAGTAGCAATAAAAATTGCTCTTAACTTTATGAGTCAAATACATTTATGAATAATAGCTTTATATTCTTTTTAAGCTTTTCTAAGAAATACTATAAACATTATGCTGCAGGTACCATTTTATAACTTCATTTTTAAATTTAATATATACCATTAACATATTTCTAAGTTCATACATATTTTGTACAATATCATCTCATATGGCTGCATATTATTTACCTGAATGTATTTATGGGGTTCAGTTGCCTGGCTTTGATGGATGGAGATTGTTTCAGTCTGTGCTCAAGTGAATTTGGACACTAGCACCCATATCGTTGAGTCTTTATATAAATATCTTCTTAGTCCCTCAGTATGGATTGCCAGAGTGGAGCTTCTAAATCCAGCAATACCTTAAGGCCTTTTCGAGGTGTGTTAGCAAAGCACTGCAAAATTCTGTGGTCCGCTGAGTTCA
>NC_046160.1:92388024-92425944 GCF_011064425.1 Rattus rattus
GTAAGATTAAAAGTACACACATCGAAGTTGAGCAAGGCAAGCTAACAGTTGGAAAAGAGCCACAGAGAAGGCACGAGAACCAGAGACCAACTTGTTCACACACTCTTAATCCCATTAAAAAACTAAACTGAAAGCTTTAATATGCGATATATATGCAGAGGACCTTGTGCAGACCAGTATAGGCTCTGTTCTTGCTGCTTACTCTCTGTGAACTCATATGAACTGAGCTCGGTAGAAGGCTTTCTCTCCTGGTGTCCTCCATCTTCTCTGCTCTTACACTCTCTCCACTTCCTCTTCCATGGGGTTTGATGAGTTATAGGGGAAGGATTTGATGGAGACATTCCATTTAGAGCTGCCTGTTCCAACCTCTCTGTCTCTGTCTCTCTGTCTCTGTCTCTCTCTCTGTCTCTCTCTGTCTCTCTCTCTCTCTCTGTCTCTCTCTCTCTCTCTCTCTCTCTCTCTCTCTCTCTGTGTGTGTGTGTGTGTGTGTGTGTGTGTGTGTAATGTCTAGCTATATTTGTTGGTCTTTGTGTTTGTTCCCATCTGCTGCAGGAGGAAGCTTCTCTGATGATGGCTGAGCAAGGCACTGATCTATGAGGATAGTAGAATACTATTAGGGATCATTTTATTACTACTTTTTTAATTTTTAGACCAGTAGTATTTGGTTTTACCCCACATCTCTGTGCTATCTAGTCTCTGGCTCTTGGTCACCCAGTGTTGGGCATGGGTTTGTCTCATGGGGTGAGCCTCAAGTGAAATCAGATGTTGGTTGGTCACTCCCACAAGCTTTGTGCTACAGTTGCCCTAGAGTATTTTGCAGGCATAACAAATTGTAGGTCAAAGGTTTTGTGGCTGGATCGGTGTTTACTGTTTTGTGTTTTGTTAGTTGTTTGTTTGTTTGTTTTTGGTAGCCCGCAGAGTATGGGAAGTCCTATCTTTAATACAAATTTATTTTTGAGATGAGGAGATCCACCTTTAATCTAGGCCACAGCTTCTTGTGTCAGTCTATATCAAGGTCATTTTTAAAAAAGGAAGCTGTTGCTCTTTGTCTGTTTGTCCTTGCTCTCTCTGGCAAGTTCATTACGTCACATGTGTTAGAGCCTGCTTCTTCAGGAGTCTAGCTTATAGTGAAGACCAGCATCGTGAATTGAACAATTACTAAATTTTTTAACTTTCTATCAGGAGACAGCCATTGCTGGAATAGTCAGATCATAACCTTTAAGCTCCTCTAATAAATCCCACACATACATACATGTACATAAATCTCATATATATATGTGTATATATATATACACAAAAATATAAATTATATAAGTGAAACATTTATATAAACATATAAATACATAATTTAATACATTAAATATAAAAATGATAAATATATATTAAATAAACAATATATAAATATATAACTTATATTTAAGTATATGTTTGTTATATATTTCATTTATATATAACATATAAATTGTTTTCTTCCTTTGATTTCTGTATCATGTAATATAATATCAATTGAGACAATATTAGTGGTTAATTAGCTTTAAAGTTTTGCGATAACGAAAAGAATATCTTCCAATATTCCAACATATTCTAAAACATAGTGTGTCTGAGATTGTGGGTGGATAGTCATATCGTGTTAGGCATAATTATGGCTTGAAAAACTATATATATTCTTTCAGTTCTTTCTCTCCAGAGCACCCTGACTAATGCAATGACCATATTTGCACATTCCCTTCAGGTCCTACTCCGGCATTACTTCCTCTGACATGCATCTTCTTCCCACGTTGGCCAAAGCCCTGCAGGGAAATTTGCAAAGCATGCTTGATTCTTATTGCTGGTACTTCATAGCACCAGAAAAATACATATTGAATATTACCAAGCCCAAGAAACCCGGAGACGGCCTTGGTAGTACTCAGCTGCAACCAAGGAACACCACAAAGGCTGGCAGCTGCCAACGGGGACAACATAGCAGCTAGATGTGCTAGCTTCCTGCCCTCCTGGGACAGAAGTGTGCAGGGCTCACAGAAGTGAGAGAATCTTAATTCACACACAATATGGTCGTTTTACCCTACCATGATAATACCTTCAGTGTACACCTTACTGTCCCCATTTTAAATGAGAAACCAAGAGCCAGAGAAACCATATTACTTAACCACATCCTCACCCCCAGAATACAGCAGAGTTGACGTCGAACACCAGAGCTGATGCTGGGAAGGAACTTCCCTTCCCATAAGGCCATGCTTCATTTATTTCAGGAAGCCGAGAAGCAAATCTTATCATGTGTGGTCTAAGCAAACTTATAAGGCCATCTGTATGGCTGTGTGACCATCAAGGTCCTGACATTGACTGTGTCCCATATTGCTGTGGTGACACCAGACTAGAGATGTCCTCATTAATCTAGAAAGGCCTTGCTCCTGGAGGCCAGGTTTTTGACTCTGCTTCTGTCACAGGGACACCCAAGTCCCAATGGTATCAACAATCCTCAGGCTGCCAGCCTCCCCATAGGCAATCAGAAAGTGAGTGGCTTCCAGCTAATGCTCAGACCCATGTTTCCTTCTTGCAAATTTGTTGCTCTCTTGGGCCCTGTGGAGACATTTAAACAATGGAAGGAGATTAACTGTCAGGGAAGGGAAGCTCTGGACATCACCACCATAGCGTTGCCTGTCTCCAGTTCTAACATGCTATTGACAAAGCTCAATGCAGGGCTACCCAGTAGACCAGAAACAACTATCTCTCTCACTTCAGGAGTATCTTCTAGAAGTCACTCCCAAGAACACACACACATGCACACACACACACACACACACACACACACACACACACACACACACACACTCATGGTGAGTGAGTCTGAGCTCTGCTCAGCCAGGTCAAGCAAGCTGCTCTACTGTCCCAGGAGGACCTTCCTCCTCTAACAGAGATAAATGGCTCCTGTCTAAAAGCAGAAGAAACTTGACTGGACACTGTCGGCCTGAGACCCATGACCATTCAGAGAATTAGGAGGCTGTCAGGCTTTCTTTTTGAGTCCTAGGGTCTCAAGTCCATAAGAACTCTTTTTTAATTTTAGTCAAAGTAAGACCACAGTGTGGATGCTTCAGTCCTTCTTAGGAGGAGGAACAAAATACTCACGGGAGGAAATACAGGGACAAAGTGTGGAGCAGAGACTGAAGGAAAGGCCGTCCAGAGACTGCCCCACCTGGGGATCCATCCCATATGCAGCCACCAAACCTAGTCACTATTACTGATGACAAGAAGTGCTTGCTGACAGGAGCCTGAAATAGCTGTCTCCTGAGAGGCTCTGCCAGAACCTGACAAATACAGAGGTGGATGCTTGCAGCCAACCATCAGACTGAACAAGGGGACCCAGTGAAGGAGTTAGAGAAAGAACTTAAGGAGCAGAAGGGGTTTGCAACCCCATAGGAAGAACAACAATACCAACCAACCAAACGCCCCAGAGTTCCCAGAGACTAAACTACCAACCAAAGAGTACACATGGACTCATGGCTCAAGCTCCATATGTAGCAGAGGATAGCATTGTCTGGCATCAATAGGAGGAGAAGCCCTTGGTCCTATGAAAGCTCATTTCCCCAGTGTAGGAGAATGTCAGGGTGTTGAGGTGGGAGTGGGTGGGTGAGAGGGGGAGCATCCTCATAGAAGCAGGGGGAAAGGGAAAGGGGTATGGGAGGGAGGGAGGAAAGGGGAAACACTTGAAATGTAAATACATAAACTACCCAATAAAAATTAGGTAATGGAAATTACTTCTTTGTCTCCCTTTACTTCTTCTTTCTTGGAGACAGGATCTTGATAGTAGCTCAGGTTTTCCCAGAACTTTCTTTGTAGCTCAGTGTCCTCAGCAAGAAGGTAGAATGCATAGTCAGTATAACAGAAGTGATATTTTATGATGATGAGGGTCATCATGCAAGGTTCACACTCTAAGTTCCTAACTATGGTCCTAAGGCCTATTTCTCCAAGGGTGCTCGCCTGTGTGACATATCTTAGCTGAAGGTCAGGTGCAGTCCCTAATAGAGGTCTCTGATTAGAAGGTCAGGATCGGCAGATCTCCCCCAATGTGCAGAGCAGAGCATTGTTCTTGATATCTGCTTACATACTGCTCGGTGGGCATCAGGGGGTTCCAGGACTGTGTCTGGTTATCTTGAGTGAGTGGCGTCACTGAGTTCTGGTTATCAAGCACATCTTTGAGTGTAGCAGGGATCCTGGCTAAGCTATTTTCGTATATCTGAAAGGCTTTTTTTTACTCTGCTCTTTGCGCTCAGGCTACCCTGCAATTCAAGACCCAACTGTCTCACCCTCCTGAGCGAGTGTGTATCCCCATGTCAGGCTGTAACTTCTTCATTGACAGATTTTTTTTAAGGAGTCATAAATCAGACTGGAGACAGGCCTTAAGGAGGTCCACCTCCCCTGGTATAGACAGGCTCATCAAAATCAGCCGTACAATTAGAATTTGCTGTGGATGAGACTGTGTGGCAAGTTGTCGAGGCCTGCCTGGTACCTGCCCCTAATACTATTAGGGTTTAATATTTTGGTAGAGTTAGGTATAGGAAGAATGGGATCCCTTTTTCAAGAGTTGAAAGAAAACAAAACATTAAAAAAAATGGGAGGGGGAGTCAAATTGAGAAGCGTAAGAAAAGCATAGATTTTAATGGATTGATTTTCTGTTGCCTCTCGTCCGTTCGATAGAAGACATTTCTACCAACCATTACTCACAAACACTCATAGATAACAATTATAGTAATGACAACATAAATCTCCCTGATGGAGGCAAAGAGCAGCTCCCCAGACTTTTTTTTTCTTCATTTCCTTTCTTTTTTAGCTGGGAAAGAGTAGAAATGGATGATCAACTCTTTAGGGCACGTGCAATTATGAAAAGAGGAATTACGCTTATGTGTCTTTGGGATTTAGAGCTGTTCCAGTAACTGACCTTCTGCCTCATTGGCACCAGGCTTCACTACGTTGTAAGCACACATCCTCCAATAAGTTACAAGTTCCTATATTTTTTTCATGTCTTCCCATGGCCTTCCATTATGTGCATTTTAGAGTCTACGTGAGAAATCAAAATTAAAAGAACTAGATGACTCCCCTCTGCAAGGATGGGAGTATCATTAATAGTGTCAGGGACTTGGTGTTTGCCCATGGGGTGGGTCTCAAGTTGGACCAGTTATTGATTGGCCACTCCTGAGGCTCTGCTCCACCCCTTGTCCCTGCATTTCTTGTAGACAGGATAAATTTTGATCTGAAAGTTTTATGAGTGGGTTAGTGTCCCTTATCTCCAAAGCTGTGAGTCACAGATAAGGTCATCCTCATTGATTCTTGGGTGCCTTCCTTATGCCAGGTCTCTGTTTCATCCTGGAGATGCCCCCCACCTCTTCACCCCCATCAGCTGCAGATTTCTATTCATTCTCCTAGCCATCTGGCCATCTCTCCTGATATGTAGCGGATGTGCAACTTGGTCTTCATGTGGGTCCCGAACAACTGGAGTGGGGGCTATCCCAAAAGCTCTTGCCTGTACATGGGATATACTCTTCTAGCTGGGCTGCCTTGTCTGGCATCACTGGGAGAGGATGTGCCTAGCCTCACAGAGACTTGATGTACCAGGATGAAGGGATACCCAGGAGGGCCTGCACTCACTCAGAGGAGAAGAAGATGGAGGGATGGAGGTAAGGATTGTGGGGGTGGGGGTTGCAGGGGGGATGAGCAGGATGTAAAGTGAATAAGATAGATAGATAGATAGATAGATAGATAGATAGATAGATAGATAGATAGATAGATAGATAGATTAAAAACTAGATTAAAATCAATAGGTCTAGATATTGCCATACTCTCCTCCATCTCAGGGGATCACCTATACTCATTCCATTTTAGAGACTATTGTTCTAATTCTAAATGGGAGTCTGTACTAGTTTGCTTGGGCTTCTAAAACAGTCTACCACAGGCTGAGAGGCTTAGACTAAGGAATTTGTTCTCACATAGTTGCTGAGGCTAGGTGTCCAAGATCAAAGCACCAAGGGTTTGTTTCCTGAGTCCTCTCTGCTTGGCTTGCAAGTGGCTGACTATTGGCTGCCTCTTCCTATGGTCACCTCTATGTACATCTGTAGCATGAGATCTCTGTGTGTCCAAACCGCCTTCTTCTATAAGGTCAATCAGGCCTGGTCTCCAAGAGCAGTCACATTCTGAGGCCCTGGGAACTAGAACTTCAACATAGAACTCTGGGGAGATGTGATTCAGCTCATAACACAGTCTTCTCCACACAAAAACCCAACAGCAGTCCTCACAGGACTGTAGAGAAGCCAGTAGCTGATACCAGGTACCTAGGGGAGTTCTGACTTCAAGCCCTTCATTAACTGCTTGCATACCCCATGTCAGAGGCCAAGGTCAGCCCTTTGAAGATCAGGGCACCCTCCAAGGAAGACATTCCTAGCCTTACTACAGAGGGAAGCAGAGTCAGTGGATGCAGAGGTTTGCTGGAAGTAAGGATGGGGGTTCTAAAATTCTAATGCCACAATGCAGCTTCCTTCACTACTTTCTGAGCTCCCTGCCAAGTCTCCCTTTTTACAACTTGAGACAACACTGGTGTAGACATAGCATGGCTAAGAGGTTTAAAGGAGATAAGGCAAGCACTTAACACAGCGTCTGGTTTATGATAAGCAGCCAACCAAAGTTAGCAGCTGTCTGTCATTAAAAAGGGGGTTGTTCGGTCAGAAGGCCTGAAGTTAGACAAATGTCTAATAGGCTTCAGCCTCGAAAAGTGACAGGGGCTTCTCAGATAACGACCTGTTTCCTCTAGTTAAATATTAAGTTGCAGGCTGGACATTGTTAAAAAATGAAGACCAGTGCAGATTTTCCAAGGGGACAGGCTCAACAGAGAAACACTTATTTGAATTCCTTCTGTCGATGCTGTGACAGCATGGGATGAACCTCATCCAAGGCCTACAGTCAGCATTGAGGAGATTGTGGTGATAATGAGGGTGAAAATCAGCCAGGAAGATTTCACCCTTGAAAATCAGAATCTAAGCCAGAGTCATAAGCTTTCGGGGACCATAAACTCCCCAGAAGATGGGATAGCTATAGATAAACTACTCAGAGAAGGCTCCTATGCACAAAAACTTCAACCTATGCCCTGAGCACTCTAGGATCCATCCCTCTGCAGACCCTCCTGGGCTCGTTCCTAGTTATAACGTGAGCCTAATCAACTCCAATATATCCTATGGCTCTGGAGGGAGTACAGGGTGTCATTATCTGTTCTCTCTCTCTCTCTCTCTCTCTCTCTCTCTCTCTCTCTCTCTCTCTCTCTCTCTCGACTCTCACTATTCCTTGTCAGGTACCTAAACTCTACCCAGAAGAACACATATCCCTGCAATCATCTAAGCACGTCCTCTTTGACACAGGCCTCCATGTCCTCCTGTCTCAGCGGGTGACGAGGAATCCAGCCAGGTTTCTTCTAGAGGCCTTGTTTTAGCCTCCTGGGGTTGAGCATAGCCTTTGTATCTTATATCCTCAGACCTTCTAGAACAAGTGTAGGCACGTACACAGATGCACACACATACACACATAGACCTACACAGAGAGAAAAATACATACACAGACCCCCCCAATACACAGAGAGAGAGAGAGAGAGAGAAATACATATACAGACCTCCTCAATACACACACATAAAGAGACATATATAGACCCCCCCCACACACACACACACACACACACACACACACACACACACACACACACACACACACTGTGAAAGTAGGAGAAGGGATTAGTGAAAAGTAGGGTTTCAACAAGAGAAGGGATGGGAGGGGTGAGACAGGCAATGATTCAAATGTCTAAAACTCATTATATGCAGATATGAAACTACCACAGAATTTTAAAAAAAATCAAAAATTAAAAATTAAAAAAATAACCTGTATTCTTCAAAATATCCTAGTAATAAGGATTCTGGACTTGCAAACTCTGAAACAGAAGCCTAGAAAGACGACCATACTTACACCTCAAGATTCCAGAGAACGTGAGAGAGCCAGCATCAGGGGCTCTTGAGGCACCTGCCTCCCCATCTTTCTTTGGAGAGTTGAGTGGGATGGGGGTCTCTTCCAGAACCTTTTCCCAGACTAGAGGAGCACACACAGCCGCCCAAGCCCCAGAGTCCTCCCTGTCACTTCCTAGGACTGCTGTGCAGGGAGGGGGAGGGGAGAGTGGTCAAGCACATTCAGTGGGATTGAGATTTCATTAACTCCCGTTCCTTCGTGTCACTTAATTACTGCGGTCTCGGGCCTTTTCTAATGTGTTTCCCTAACCCACAGCCTCTGGCCTATCATTCTAACCATATCTATTATGACTGAATGGCTTCTTGGGAACAGGGCGACCTTCTTCAGATTGCTAGCTGTGCAGGCATACTAACAAGCCTCTGGAAGAGGGGGCTAGGCAGCAAGGCCCTGAGCTCTGAGGATTCAGCCCTGCTTGCCTCCCCTGCCCAAACAAAGGAACTGAGGGCCCTCTGAGAGAACTGAGGGGAAGGGAACTGGGGCCGGAAAAGCTTATTCATCTTGATCTCTGGCTTCTTCCAGGTAACAGGAAGCTGCTGAGCTAACAGCAAGCAAAAGCAGCCTCCACCCTGTGGGCAATTTAGATGCCAGTTCCTCCCCATATCAAAGAGAACTCAGAATCCATACAAGATTTTATTTTCCTCTGCTCACTGCGTCAGGCGAACATTTCACTTTGCTCTTGTCCTTCAAAATAGATGGTATGGGGCAGTGGAATCTGGGGTTTTAAAAACAAGCTGGATCTAGAGAGATAATTCTATGGTTAAAGGAAGAGCACTGGCTGCTTTTCCAGAGGTACTGGGTTCAATTCCCAATGCCCACACATGATGGTTTACAACCTTCTATAACTACAGTCCCGTGAGATCCCATACCCTTTTCTTGTGTGTAGATATGCATTCACACACAACAGCTATATACATTAGATAGATAGATAGATAGATAGATAGATAGATAGATAGATAGATAGATAGATAGATAGATGATAGATAAATAGATAGATAGATAGACAGACAGACAGACAGACAGACAATAGACAGATCTTTTAAGCCAGGCATAGTGGCACATACCTTTAATCCTAGCACTCAGGAGGCAGAGGCAGGTGGATCTGTGAGTTCCAGGACAGCCAGAGCTACACAGAGAAACCCTGATTCAAACAAGAAGAAACCAAACCAAACCAAACAAAACAAAACCACAAAAACCCCAACAAGCTATTGTATTTAATTGCAAATTCCACAAACAAATGAGCAGTTGTATCTTTATTGACAAAAGCTTGTCTTTTGTCTTTACTGACACTTGAAAAAATGCACAATCAACAGAGAACTTTATGCTTCGGGGGAAACGGGTTTGCCTTCTTAATTATATTTTTACTTGCTCTTGGCTTAAAATTAGTCTGCCTTGTCTGGGCTGACATGGCTTTGCATAGCCATCAAGAGATCTGGAGGGAGTTGGTGGAGAGGGAAGCTGGTGAGATAGCGAACATTGGGGAATGGTTCTGCCGGAGGATGTCTTCATGGATATTGGCCTGGAAGGTCTGGAAGTCACCCGAGGTTCCATTCCCCGTCTTGACAATGTATTCTCAGGGCTCTTGCTGTGGTTTGTAGAGAAAGGGATCTCCCCAGATTCACAGATTTTAATGGACTTACTGATCAGCAGTTGAGCAAAAGAATGGAAATTTGGTGTATGAGCTCTGTGAGAGCCCAGGAGCAAGATGTCCTTGGCACCTCTGTGATAACTAGAGTTACAGCAGCTAGGCACTGGGAGGGGCCTCGTCCACTTTCTCTGGCTAAGCCTGGGAGTTCTAGTCTAAATAAGCTGCAGGAACAGGTTGTGGCAGCTTTCTGATGGCTTCTGGCCTTAGTGCTACCAAAAGAGAGATGCTGGGATATAAGCCAGCCCAAGGCCTAACGTTCCTGTGGGAATCCAGGCTGTAGAGAGGCATTTGGCAAGGGGGAAGAGCTGTGCCCTCCCTCCAGCCTTTTTTATGACTTCTAATCCATGCCTCTGACTGACTTTAGACTCAGCAGGCAGAGGCAGTAGAGAAGGGGCCTTCATATCTGCAAAACTTCTTATAGAAAGCTCTCTAGGAAGCACAAAGCAGTGGTACGTGATGTGAGGCAGGGAAGGGGGATTCTAAAGGTTGCTTGCAATCATCTCTTTCCTAAACACCATCTATATGCATTTCAGTATGTTACCAATCAATAACATGACTAGTGGTCAATAATATGCTGGTAAATGGGGAGTGTGTGTGTGTGTGTGTGTGTGTGTGTGTGTGTGTGTGTGTGTGTGTGTTTGGTGTGGTGGAGATTTGAAGCGCTATAATGGAAGATCTCTAAACAAAAATAATTTGAAAGAGACCTTCAGTCTCTTGGCCGGAAAGTAAAGTCATAAGCCTCATCTTGATGATGTCCCAGTATGCAGTGGATCTCCTCATTCCTGCATAGTCCATCCCCATGAAATCTAGAGACCGTGCAGGGCATCAGAGAGCTCGATGCGCTGTGTCAATGGGTCTTCCATGTTGTGATGGTTAACCTTGGTTTTTCAACTTGATTGGATCTGGAATCAACTAACAGGCCAGCTGTTACGAGCAGCTGTGAGGGATTTTCCTGATCTGTTTAATTGAAGAGGGAAGTCCCTAATGTGGACAAACCCTGCAAGGCAGCTCAGATGAAAAGGAGGTCTAAGAAGGAAAAGCTTTCACTTTTTGCCTACCACCTTCATGTTGTGCTGGCAAGTTCATCTACCCTGTGGCAATATGCTACTGCTACCACCGCTGCTGCTGCATTCTTCACTGACAGTTCAAATTCTGCTCCTTTGGCTTTCCGATGTGACTGGAGACCATGAGCTCTCCAGAAATGCTCCCAGCCTTCAGAGTCAAACGGGCTGCTGAAAGATCCAGCCTCACAAGTCTGAACAACTACTGGTTTTCAACTTCTCCAATGTGAAGGCAGCCATTGCTGAACTATGTAAAACATGCCCTGTGAGCCAATCTAATAACCTACCCACTTTTAGTGCATATTCATTCCATCAGTTCTGTCAATCCCGAGATCCCTGAGTAGTACACATGCCAGTGTGCAGAGCTTGCTAAGATTCAGACGGGCTGGAGCCGGGGGGTGAGGAGTGGGTTTGTTTGTTTGTTTTAAATAAACTCTCTGGTGTTTCTAACCTGCAACTCACAAGAAACATGTATCCCTGCAATGCGAATGCATCCTGACACTAAACATAAACTTACTTAAAAGACTGAGAACGTTGTAGATGACAAAGTCATATGGTGATGTTGAAAGGTTATGCTCACTGGTGATCAGCACCACAGCCCTGCCCTGCACCCTTTGTACACGATGGCAAGTTCTAGAATCCTGTGGCAGCACAAAGAACATCAGGCTACTGAACAGTGGAAATTAGACTAGGGCGAGTATGGAATAATGTTTATATTTTTCCTTGATTTTTATTTATTTTAATCAATTAGAAATGAAAGCAGCCATACATAAAATTGGCTACCGCAGCCAAGAGGATTAGAGTGCAGTGAGGTTCTCGGTGGCACCGTGGAGGCCTGTGCCCTTTGCAGTTCAGCTGATGAGAGGTGAGGGCCAGCTGGAGGTTCTGTAAATACACTTCAGAATGGTCAGCTAAGGCAAATTGCTGGAAAATTAAGCCCTGGACCTGCAGCTGTGGAAGCTAGCGTGTAGCTGGCCCTTTGCGGGCCTGCTTCTCTCTCATTTGTTCTATATCGAGTGGTTAAGGAACAATGTGGGGCTGAGGACATGGCTCAGTGGGTAAAGTGCTTACTCTGAAAGTGTGAAGACCCAAGTTTGGAGCCTCAGAATCTATACAGTAAAGTGTGTCAGTAATCACGCTACCCTAGGTCACAAGGAGAGGCAGAGATAGGAGAATTCCCAGAAGCCCCTGGGTCAGCCAGACTGGTAGACACAGAGGTGAAGAAGAGAAGCTATCTCAAACAAGGCGGAAGGGGCAGACTGGCATCTGTGGGGCTCTCCCCCCAAAATGTGTGCCGTGGAATTTGCACACTCACAAATACTTGAGCAAACACACACACACACACACACACACACACACACACCTTTTTAAAAGAAATACTGTGTTTGGAAACGTCTCCAAATACAGCTCTTAAACTCTGCATGCTATAGTTCTGTATGCTAAAACTCTACATGCTAGTCCAGGAGTAAGTATAATTCAATCTTAATCCACAACTCCCCCTACATATTGTTTGGATAGCTAGTACTTACTGTTGTTCCCACTACCCAGAGAAGCACGGCGAAATTGACAGAATTTTACAAACTTGCTGGGACGTTCAGCTCAGAATCGAGAAAACAGAGATTTTTACTCCGTCTATTTGCTTCCTTCCTATTCTTAAGCAAGTACTGAAATGTCCCACAATTCAGGCCACATGTGCTTTTCTTCTCCGGCTTTTGCACACAAAGCATCTGGCTTTAGACAGTTTACTTTCAGCTCCCCTCTCATCATGGTCTTGACTGGAGAAACATTGAACAAGAAATGCCTAGAACTGCTGTCTCTGCTGGAGATTTGCATAGAGCTCTATGGTTTACAAAGCATCGTGACATTTGCTATTTTATTTTACGTCCTCATCAACCATATGGGTACTTAGCCTCTGGTCTTTGTAGTCATAAATGGAAGCTCAGAGATGTGAGGTGACCCCTGGGGTACATTGAACCCAGGACTCACATCCAGGCCTTCAGCAACCCTAAGAAACCATGCCACAAAGATAGGCAGTGTGAACCTTCTTCTGTGTGGAGTCTGGCCATCCCTGACAGAATGATTTTAAATACATACACAGAATCTCAAAGGAAACCAATTATACTGAAGTAGAAAAAATATTTTTAATAAAATGTGTGATATAATGTTATGTATGTGCTCCTTTATTAACTCAGCCGGCTCCAGCAGCTGGCCTAATAACTTTGACAATTTCAAAGCAGCAATCAGAATGAATGAGATTTTAAAGAATGAGAAACAATCACAATGCCACATGAAAACATCATCTGTTTCTGGTATTGAGAAAGACACCGGCTCTGTTAAAACTATTGTCGTTTGGCTCACGTTATAATTGAAGAAAATAACTTAATTTCAGTGAGAGGTTAGCAAAAATAAGATGTTCTGTTCTCTATCTTACAGAACCATTTAATTCTTTCCATGGATTCTTTGGGACCACGGACTTAGGGCCTCTAAGAATTAGGGCTTCAAAAAATCCTCATCGGAACCAAGTCTTATGAGTCCTTCCTCCTTCATGACCAATGGAGAATTCTGAGGTCACTGGCCTGGGTCAAGTGAGCAAAATGAGAAACATCCTGATGATCAACTTGGAAGTCAACCTCTATCTTCACCACCATGCCCCAGGGTCACTGTTGTCTTAGTCCTAATGTGACCCCAAGCATCCAGTTCTCAGCCTATGTCACCTTCCTTCCCAGGTCCAAGGGAACTACATCTTTGGGTAGGCAAAGTCTTGTATCCTCTTCTTTTTCACCCTGAACCCTTGCTTCCATAACTTATTAAATGAACAGCTCCCTTAAGTAGACTCAAGTACGCTATTATTATTCCTGCTTTGTAGACGGGTTTAAAAGACGCAATGCAGACCACCTGAAGGAATGACCCTGTGGTCACTGAGCACCCCTGCAGATCTGAGCACTGGAGACACGAAGTTTGAAGTCCAATTCACTGTTGAGAATCTGGGCTCGGGGAAGGGCAGAGGAAGCTGGAGCGCTGAGGCCAGGGAAGTGGGGCCAGACGCTGTGCTTGCCGAGCGAGCGAGTGCATGCTGAGCTCCCAGAGTGAACAGTTGACTTCTGTTGCCACACTCTAAAGGGAGGAAGGTGACCCTGAAGATCTGTCATCTCAAATATCAAGGATGGAGTTACAGATGGCAGAGTGCCCAGACTTTGCAGTAGCTCTTGGCTAGAGGGAGATGTTGGGTCTCCCAGCTCCTGCAGATAGATTTATAGTAATTTCTTGACGCACCCAGGCAGAGTGACTGGCTGTTCCAAATCATTCCAGAACTCATGTAGGAGAACAAATAGGAGAAATGCCATTTATGCTGGCTCACCCTTGAATAAACCACTTTACTATTTTTCTCAAGTATCATATGACTGAAAGCTTGTTTTTTCCCCCCTTTGGTCATTAGTCTTAGCCCATTAGCTGCATAATAAACAAGGATTTAATTAAAAGCCACTGGCATATTTAAAACTCATGACACAAACCAGAAATAAGCTTATGCCACTGAAAGGATCACAGAAGAGAGTGGTCAGGGGAATTGTAAGGAAGTTATTAAACTGAAAATTCATTTGCTCCAGTAGAGAAACCCCAGGTACTTGATTTTAACCTGTCAAGGATCCTTAATTTGCTTTTCATCTAGTGAGGGATTTGGAGATTCCTGAGTGTCTGAGGCAATCTTTCCCTCCCGGTCCTTTTGTTTCTCTCTCTGGGCATTTAGCAAAGAAAGTCTAGAACTAACCTAGGAACAGGCCATTTGTGTGCAACAGAAATAGAAACCGGTATGTCTTTTCCAAGCCTGCTACCAATGTCAGTGTATCACTACCGGAAGGTCCTCAGGATTACACAGCGATGGAATTATGGAATTTTATAATTCAGTGGGAGATATGCCTGTGCT
Organism: Rattus rattus; assembly: GCF_011064425.1. Lineage (NCBI taxonomy): Eukaryota > Metazoa > Chordata > Mammalia > Rodentia > Muridae > Rattus > Rattus rattus. The sequence continues at coordinate 92,402,702 of NC_046160.1, forward strand.
TCATGATAACCAAAGCAATTCCACACATCCAAAAGATCAGGGAGCTTGACGGAAGAACACCAAGAGTTCTCCTGGTGGCCTGCCAGGTTCATATACTTACCATCATGCACAATGGGGAGGTCTGGAGAAATCTTCCCTTGTGGGCTTGAAACTAGATATATGTGCTTCTCCTGGGTCAGAGGTCTAAGAACAGAAACAAAGCCATGGAAACTCGAGTTGGCCACAACGGTCATACATTCAGCTTGTATACAAATCCCTGACAGGCTCACCTATCCTCATCTCTAACAGACGTGACCAGTAGGTCCTGTCTGGATCCAGGACCTACTGTCTAGAGCATTTCAGGTAGCGTTCCATCCTATAGACCACTGATATCAAAGGCTGTGCAACTTACCCACCTCTATCCACAACAGACATCACTAATGGATCGTAGCATTCTTGTTCATTTAACCAGCCTCAGCCCAGAAAAGCAATTTCATACCCTGCCAACTGAACCCATGGTGAGTGAAGCTAACTCTCAAGGATTGAAGGATAGATTCCAAAGATCTGAGTGGGGGGAAAACCAGGTCCCTCCAGGCTTCTAAGCTCAAGAGTAGTGCAAACAAAGTACTTTTTGTTTTGCTATTAAAGCAGGTAAAACACACGAGGTGACGTTTACAGTTAGCTTAAGCAAATGCAAGTACAGAGAGGGAGGACCAGCTGATGTCATTCTTATCATCTTTGGTCATGTGGGAAAGCCAAGAATATTCCTTTATAGGCCTTTGTGTTTCCCACAGAGATAATGTGGACATACCAAGGTATTCCCTTCATGCCCTTACTTTCAAGTGCATAGTTTATGCAATTATTTCTAGAAGACTACCTGTGCAGAGAACACACTGCACTGTGCCCCATCCATAATTCACAGTAAGGTCACGGCTTTCTTACACAGGATCCCACAACACACAGCCTCTACATATCATCGAAACCCGTATGAGAAAATCCCATTATTTCTAGCTTTTGCTCATCCCGTAGCATCTTCTGGATGTGCTGTTTTTCTCCTTTGTGGTATCTCATGTGGTAAATTGTAAACCGATGCCTTGTATCAACAGAACTCACTCTGTAAGGGGATATTCACATAATTAGTCCAGCAGTCATACCTCAACAACTCCCTTTCCTATGCATGAAAGGGTAATCAAACACAGGAACATTATTCTAGAGATAACATGAACTGACCAGCCTTTGTTACTGTAAAAAAAAAAATCAAATAAACAAAAGAAAGAAAAGTTTATTGGTCTCACTGTTTCTAAGGTTTCCATCCCTGGTCACTCGACTTCCATCACTTTGGGTTTGTGGGAAGGGACAAAGCCATGGCGCGCTGCACATAATAGAACAAAGTTGCTCACTTCATCATGGTAGGAAGCGGAGAAAGAAGGAACGGGTAGCAAACAGTCCCAGGATTCTCTTCAAGGGAACGCCTCTAATGGACTATATCTTCACCAGGCTTCACTCCTAAAGGTTCCACAACCTCCTCATAGTGACACAGACAGACAATGAAGCCTTCAGTCTTTGGGCTTTTGGGGGTGGTATTTAAGATTCAAGCGATGACGCTATTTCTTTTTTTAAGTAGTCAGCAAATGCCATTATAAGAGTTATAAGAAATGGCTTGCTGCACGTTTCCTGGCTGTGGACCTTGGTATGTCTATTAAGCGCTGTCTTGAACTTTGGAAAACAGCACCAGGGGCTAAGAAAAAGGGCTCCAGCCCTCATCCTGCAAAGCTGAGAATGCTGGCAGGAGTCAGCTGGGCACCAAGACCATTGGGCAGGGAAGACCTACTTGTTACCCAAAAGCAAGGTTAACATCTCCCAAAGGCCCCCTTTGTCTCCCACTGGCTCCTTATAGCCTCCTATCATAACACAAGAGAAGCCAGAGCCTTCCAACTTCTCTGACCCTACATACTCTCCCTGGCTCTGTCTCTATCTCCCCACCGATGCCTCATACACACATCTCCACAGGGTTCTCACATGCTGTTTGTGACCCTCCCTGCCTCTGTCTATAGGTTCATTGGCCTACATGGTCCACAGGGGCAAAAGGAGCAGAGACAGTGGATGGCAAAGGTCATTGGCTGAAGGCTTAAGGTACCAAGATGCCCCATTTGCCTGGAGAGGTATTCCAGGAATCTCAGGTGCTAGCTGAAAGGGTTCTTATCTGTGACACTCTGCAGGTAGAGGCATGTGGGGGTTTTTGAACTCCCTATACTAGGCCAGTGAAAGGAGTCCTCCATGTTGTATCATGCCCAGGAGGCTATCAGGACAATGGCAAACTTTGACCTTAATTAGCAGGCAGACAGCAATTGGCTAAGATTGGGCAGGAAGAAAGTCCAATGAGAGCTGAAATGTCAACAAAGAGAAGTTTAAGGCTGGAGATGCCTCAGTTGCTCATGGGATAACTGAAGCTCCTCCTGACCAAGGATTTGCTATGGGGCCTGAGGAATCTCAAGCACATGAGTTCATAGAAGGGAGGTCCAGGAAAGATGGGAACGGTGGCTCAGGCCTGTGGTCTCAGCATTCAAGAAGGAAGGACAGAAGGATTGCCAGAAGCCAAGGCCAACCTGGGATCCATACTCAGCTGTAGGTTATCTTGCTTCAGTGTGTGTGTGTATGTGTGTGTGTGTGTGTGTGTGTGTGTGTGTGTGTGTGTGTGTGTGTGTGTGTGTGTGTTTGATTTAAACCATTACTGTCCAGTGAATAGCTCAATGGCAGATTAGGAAGTGTTCTTACAGACCCATCCAGAATCTCTGGAAGCAGAAGGGAGACTTAAATAAAACACCCCCAGTCCAGGTTGTCTGTGCTTCTTTGCAAGGGCTCTCAGTAGCCTCTTGGTGCTTTCTGCAGGTGAGCAGAGGCAGCATTGTGAATAATTCAACACTTCGAATTATTCAGCTCATTACAGAGCTGCACCAAAGTCAGGCCTGGGATCACAACATTTCCCAGGCAGTACTCACACAGAGAGGCCAGCTGTGCTCTATCCAGAGCCCACGGAGCCTCCCAGAGGAGGCCCTAGAAGGTGAGAAGGAATATTCATTAGAAATTCAGAAGGAAGATTTTCACTTTCCCTTTGGGCCACGCTGGGCTGCAGTAATTGAAAAACCCGTATGTCAACAGCTCCCTGGGAAGTGGCAAGGCCTTCAGATGCTCAGGGATTTCGGAAGGCTTTCTCCCATCTGGCAGCAAGAGAAATGACTGTTTGCTGGGTCTAGTCTCGGGCACACTCAGGCATATCACTGGTGATTTATCTCTTGGCTAAGGTGCTGCAAAATCGAATCAGAGATGGCTATGGTGAAACACTCAGCTGGACGAATCTGGGCCTCAGACCCGTTCTGTGGACAATCCCTATTTCAGGGATCCTTTGAGGTCATTGAGCAATGCAGGGTAAGTTGGTTTTAGTTCTTGAGATGAGAAAGTGCTGATGGTAGAGGGATAAGGAGAGTAAGAAACTGAAAAGTAAGACAGGGAAAAGCACACCTTCCCATTGGCTTAGACTCAACTTGGAGCACACGAACACCGCTAGCCCATGATTGTAGGAAATTATGTTATCTTTTTTTATAGGGGAAAAAGGGAATCAGGATAACAGAAATAACAAGAGTAGACCCTAAAGTACAGTGGATGAACTGGGAAGGAATAGGGTTGAGTCAGTCAACTCACAAAAGCCTGAACTTCTCTCATCTTGGGACCTATTCATTGGGAATAGCAACCTATTCATTCATTGCCACTTCAAAAGATCCTTTATTTGTCTATTCACTTATTCACTTGTGCATTCATTCATGTGTGCCTGGTGAACATGTATGTTGGGAGTAGGGAGTGATCATACCTGTGGGTAAGTGAGCATTTTAGAGTAGGATATTAAATGTCCTTTATCACTGAGTCTCTCAATGAACCTGAGCTAGGCTGGCAGCCCACAAGTCACAAGCATCCTCCCCGCCCCCCATCTTCACATGCACAGTATTGAGGTCACAGGTTTCCTGCAGCCATGCTCAGCTTTAGTCACAGGAGCTGGAATTGGAACCCAGGTCCTTACGCTCGTATATCAAGTGTTCTCACCACCCAGCCATTTCCCCAACTCTCTCAAGACACATTCTTTAAAATTCATTTTTGTGATGCTAGAAAGCATATTGGGACCCTAACTTTGTTTCTAGGACTGAGTATTTTATGATGATTGTGTGACTATTTATGACTATTTATCACAATAAAATGCCAGGGAGCTGATAACCTCAGATTCCTGGATGGTGCTTTTTTTCAGGGCCCCCAATGATGCGGTCCTTACATGAGTCTAGCACCTCCCCCACTCACTCTCCATCACTGCAGTGGGCATTCGGGCTGTCCATGTTAAGCAGAACTGGCTTCCAGTCTTTGAACTTGTTTACCATCGTGCCAGCAGACATGGTGCAGATAGTCCACCCAGCACAGTCTCCAACAGACATTACCTCATTCTTCCTATGATTATTCCAAGAATTTCTATGACAGACTTTAGCAGAGACAAGAGCACTAAAAATGATAGTAAACTTCATCTTCCTCTTAGCATAAACTATTTCAATGGATATATACTTTTTTCCCAGATCAGCATGGACTTCTGCTTTATTATTTTCTGGCCATTGTTACTTCCCCCTTACCCTTCCTAATGCCATAAAATATTCTAATTACACCTGGGCAGAGAGAAAACATCAGGGCTTGACGTGTTTGTTTTAGAATTCCAAAGCCAAGGCCTGTGGTTTCCTGTGTCTAAAATGATGAAGTAGCAGTGCTCCTGTGGGTAGAATCTAAAAAGAGCTCCGGCCAGAAGGACCACATTATTCACTTGATAAATCTGGTATCCAAGCAAAAGGCACTTGACCCTGGGAGATTCCAGGAACCACAAGATGATAGTCATGTCTAATGGATGCCCCATCATAGGACCCCCTTGCTCTGTCCTCTTGATTAGAAGAAAGCATTAGGAGGAACATACAAGAATAAATCATTTCTGAATACTAATGGGTACTTGTCCTTGCTCGAGTGCAGAAAAGCAGAATTTAGCATAATGCTGAACTCTGGGTTTTTAGCTGTAAAAAGTTGAGAAGGCTGATGGGTCAAGGTGAAGAGCTAAGATGGGTTTAGCAGCGTGTCTGAAGAATGGGAAAGGTTTTACAAGGGTGTTACTATTACAAGATCTGCGAGGTAGCAGGAGGAACTACGGGTGAGACACTCGTGGTGGAGACAGGTTGGAAGGCAGACTGGAAGGAAGAAGTATGGCTGGTGCTGGAGCTCAGAGAGCTGAAAAGGGAGGTTCCTTCGAACTGGGAAAGAGGGGAAACAGCGGCTGGAGGGAAAAAGGAATCAGACTGTTGGGACAGAAACAGGCAGTGTGTGCTCAAACACAACCCCCTCTAGCCCAGCCTCCCCCAAGTTTTCCATCTGCCGGTTATTTGGCTGTGTGGTACAGCTTTATTCATACATACCCTCTGCAAGGTTCCTCTCTGTGCCACCTGGGAAGCTCCTATATCCTTTGAAGTCTCACTGTTCTGATATTTTATCTGACGAATCATCTTCAATACCGAGTCATCAAAGAGATCTTATATATCCCATCTTTATTACATACATACATACATACATGCATAATATGTACATACACACATACATACATACATGCATATGTACATATACACATGCATGCATATATATATACACATATATACATATATATACATATATATATATATATATATATATATATAGAGAGAGAGAGAGAGAGAGAGAGAGAGAGAGGGAGAGAGAGGGGAGAGGGTTATAAAAGCTATGCCTATACTAGCCTATGATTCTCAGACTTGAGCATGAGCCAGGCTTCCCTGAAAGGCTGGTTCAAACAGGTTTCTCAGCCCTTCTTCAGTCTCCGCACCACTCAATCTGAATCAGAGCCCAGAAGCGTACATGAGCTGCTGCTGCTGCCCCACACTGTGTGCGCCTGTCCTCAGCTGTCACATGGTAAATGCAAGTTACCACGTTTTCTTTCTTGCCCTTACCTCTTGTTGTTTACCCACCTCCTCTCTCACGCATGTCCTATTCTACACAGACAGGACTCTAGGAACTCTTCTTAATGCCCACCAATGCCAAGTGACCCTCAGAGAATCCAGGGCTGAAGTACTTCTGCAGACTGGCCTATCTCCAGCACAACCCTAGAAGAGATCGCTTAGCCTCCATTTGTTTTTTTGAGAAATGATGGTGACTCGACCACACAGGAAGCCATGAGATTGACTGCAAAGAGTTCTAGAGTTCAGAATGGCAATGCTCTGGATTTGAAGAAAGCTTGAGGAAAGAATGCACAGGAAGTAAGCAACTGGACTCAAGGTCCAAACAGGTGAGGTGTGGAGACTGAGATCTGTAGCTGTCTGGGGACAGGACATGCACAAATCCACCCTGAAGCATCAGCAATGTATGTGTTCAACGTCTTTCGGGGGTTTCTATGCTTTCTAGTGAAGGGCTGAGATGGCCTGTTCTTGCTTTTATGAGACTGACTGTTCTTCCGCACTGCCTGCTGGTCCTACCACAAAGATCCAAATCATAGATAGCTCTTTGGAATCATGGCCGACAGGCACAGCCCAGCTCCAGCTCCTCACGTGCTCAGCCCCAATCTTGCACAGCCAGTGTCTGTAGTTTGTTGTTTCACAATCTGGTTCCCACTCATATTTAGCCTGGCTCTCCAGTCTCTGTGCCGTAAGCTGGCTTCTCTTGGCTAGTAGGCAGTGCCCTTTTCTTGGGGTGTGGGGGTGGGGTGGTTATTGATGGCGATGCTGTCATCGTTGCTGAGAACCAAGTCGTAAAACTTCATTTTCCTCTGTCCTGCCTCCCTTGCGATCACTCTGTTTTAGTTTCATTTCAGTTGCTGAATATTCAGACAACAAGTAGCTTACGAGAAGAAGCATTTATTTGCCTTAAAATTCCAGGCCATAGTCCATCATTTTGGGAAAGGAAAGGCAAGACCACATCCTCATTCTAGATCAAAGAGAGAGCATGTGAGCCCTTGGCTATGGATAGCTTTCTCTAATTGTTCGCAGTCTGGGACCTGCCCCTTGAGTTGGTGCCACCTATTTCAAGCTGGGTCTTCCAACTCTCGCTTCACAAGCAAGGCGACCCCACATGAACATGCCCACAGGTCAGCCTGATCTTGAAAATTCCTGGCTAGGACCGACTTCCTAGGGAACTCTATACCATGCCAAGTCGACAGTTAAAACTTACCAGCACACATACTTGCCCCAAACTTCCTCTTAACCTGGGAGAAAAAGGTAGTCAAGCAAGGACTAGGGGGACCCTTCAACTTTGACAGCTGATGGGTTCTCAACCTGTGAGTCGTGATCCTGTTGGATTTACAGCAATTGCCTAAGATTACCCGAAAATACAGATGTTTGCACTACAATTCATAGCAGTAGCAAAATTACAGTTATGGTGTAGCAATGAAAACAGTTTCATGGTTTTATGACTGGGTGGGGTCACCACACCGTAAGGAACTGTATTAAAGGGTCACAGCATTAGGAAGGTCAGGAAGCACTGGCTTAGTGGGTAGAAAGTGCCAGGCTAAGCACTTGCCATCCATTCTGCCACACAGTCCTCACAACTTACAAGGTAGAAACTAATTATTCCCATTTTATAGAAGACAAACCCAGGGCTTAGGAGAGCAACATACCCTCAGATACACAGCTAGTGAGGGATAGAGTCATGTGTCCTGGCAACCTGATCCCACAGTTCCCTGCTTTCACTGTACATTAATTATATCCAGACAGAGGGAAGCGGGGTTAAATACTCTGTAATTAAAAGATGGAAAATAGAACCTCTGGAAAGGACCATGCTGAGCCTGCCACTCTGCCTGTACTTCCCACCACGAGTCTTGTTGCAGCTGACCAGGTTGCTCCAAATTCATGGATTGGGAAGCTAATCCTCAGTGCGCCAGGGCTGGCCCCATGAGAGGTTCTTTAGGTCAAGTATTCGACTCTAATGAATGGGCTACTTCTGCCATCAAGAGGCTCACTGGAGTGGGCTGTCTTTCCTGATCTTCTGCCATGTTAGGCTCCAGAGAGGCATCTATAAGGCACCACCTTGGAACCAGAGTCAGAGACCTTTGGCACCTCATGCTTGGCCTTCTCATCCTGTGACAATGAAAATTACCTTCTGCTCTTTATAAACCAATGTGTGCTGCACAGAGGCTAAGGCAGCCTCGCTTTTCATCAGCTACTGACCAGAGCTCCAGGAAGGCACGGTTCTAGAGTCCATCATCACATCCTCACTGTCTAGCTCTGTGTTGGGCACAGAGCACGACCATGCTCTCCAGCACCGAATAGATCATTATTTACCAAAACGCCCTTCAGAGGAAGGAGATGCTTTTGTCTTTCCCAGTCCCCTGTCTGAGAGTTGGTAGAACAGAACTCGGGTCTTCTGCAGGGGCAATATGCACTCTTAACCACAGAACCACCTTCCAGGCCCCAGAGTGGTTCGCTGCCTTTTAAAGTGATCTCACCAACTGAAGGGGTGAAAATCCTGTGGTATCATAGAAGGAGCTATTGTAAGTAACTGCCCACATACAGGCAAAGCCCACATGTAGCTCCTGACCCCCGGGTGCCTCACTGGCTGGGAAAACTGGGTGTGGGGCGAGAAATCAAGAGTACAGAACAAGGAGCAAGTCCTTTCTACCCCCTGGGCTTCATGGTCTCCATGCACGTCCTATAGGAGAGCCTTATAGGGAACCATCTGGGAAAACCCAATGTGCTTTGCAGTGTCCCGTCTGCAGTTTCAGGACTGCTGGATAGAAAGGTGGGGCTTTTGAGTGAGGCACAATAGCTGAACATTGTGGTGGGTTACGGGGGAGCTTCTGCTTTTGCTAAAACAAGAAATTAATTAGGGTAGTCCCCTTAGCCTGTAACTGCTTTGCCATTTCTCTCTTCCTTCAGCGTTCCTTCCCTGCTGTGACTCAGAAGTGTATTCTGTGATGATGTTTACCACATAAACCAGAGACTGGCTGATTCCATCCAGACAATTCTAGGGACTTCCAAACGGTTCTTGGAACCGCCAAAGAGAAGCCACGCAACTCTGAATGATAAATAAGCTCTTGTCAGGAGTGGCTGGGAGATGTAAGCCCTCGCCACCGAGGTGGTATGGTTTGGCTCCTAAACACCACAACCCTTCAGTTAACCCTGTTGGGTATTTAACTCCTGGACTCACTGACGGAAAGTACTGTTTGACTCTCCTGCAGATGATTCTTAGAGCAAAAGGCTGTGCGTGAGGGGGTGCCTCCCAGTGGTACCTATGCCCATCCAGAAAGGGACACCAGTGTGTGGCGTCTGAACCTAAACCCGAAGCAAGTCCAGCACCGTGTGCTGTTCTGCAATAGCTTTCTGCGTCTTTATTTGTCTTGTCCGTGTGATTGTTTATTTGTTAAGCCGCTGGGTGTGGTGGGAAGCACCTACCTATATAAGCCTTGCACTCAGGAGGCAGAGGCAAAAGGTTCAAGAATCCCAGGGTATCCTTGGCTAAATACTGAATTCTAGGCCAGCCTGAACTTCAGAAGAAGCTTCTGAGAAAGAGGGGAGGGGCTGGCTTTCTCCCATAAGGACTGGCACTTGTTTAAAGGCAGACTGTCTCAAGCCTGTGAAACCCAGTCCTCCTGCTGCTACCTCTTGTCCTTAGTTCCACTCTATGTGTTCTTTTTATTGCTGACTCCCGTGTGTTTTGGTAAAGTCCTACAATGCTGCCCTTTTCCCTTGTCACCGTACTGGCTGGCTGGCCTGTTCGTATATACTTCCCTTCCACAGGGTGCTATAGCTGGGCTCTGAACAGCATTATTTGTAAAGTGACACTCTGTAGAGTCAAAGTCCGAAAGGAGACTGTATCTTGTGCAGCTCACCATGGCTGAAAGGGAAGCTCCAGGCTCACAGAGCGCGGACCGTCTAGACCAGTCATTTGTATGCCTCTTGCATTGACACTGTCTGAGATATCAGGAGTTGTGGGAGCTTTTTTCTTTTTTCTTTTTTAGCAAACACAAAGACAATTTAAGCAATAAAATCTGTGGCATTATCAAATGGCAGCATATAATACACATGCTCTCACCGAGTGCTTCTGGATCTGAGATAAATGATTAGGCAGTGGGGGAAAGGATGGTCCCAAAAGGATGCTGGGAAGAAAGGAAGCAGTCTGTTAGTTATGCATCTCAAACGGCCTGGATTGGGTTTTAAGATGAGAATCAACCCTGCGGGAGGGTGGTTTAAGACAGGGACTCTCTTCAGCTGCTGACTCCAACAGTTCTAAAAGGTAATCTGAACCTACAGATCAAAAGACTTTGAAGGGTTAAGATGCTGTGTTCAGGTAATTGCAGGTTCATGACTCTGTCCCAGGAAACGATTACCAAGGTTATCAAAGATTTACATAAAAGAATACTTACAAAATGTGACTTACAATCACAAGTATTTCAAATAAATGAAATTAAAAATGCAATATAACTAGGTCTCAGTGCATTCTCACAATGGAATCTTATTTGATACTTTTAAATCCAATGATGTAATGCTACATTTAATTATTTGTTAAGAATGGCTCTTGCCAGGGGTTGGGGATTTAGCTCAGTGGTAGAGCGCTTGCTTAACAAGCGCAAGGTCCTGGGTTTGGTCCTCAGCTCCGAAAACAAAACAAAACAAAACAAAACAAAACAAAACAAAACAAAACAAAACAAAAGAATGTCTCTTGCCACTGGTTAAGCCAGTGTGTGGCACGTACCTATTGCCTCAAATATTAGAAATAAAGGAGCAGGCAAACCTCTTTGACCCAAGAATTCAAGACTAGCCTAGGCAGCAAACTAAACCGTCATCTCCAAAACCCAAACAGAAGTGTGGGGACAGCAGAACACAGAACTGACTGTATGTTGTTTGAACCCAATGCTGAAAAAAAAGTGAATATAATGGACCCAACATCATGCACATATATGTACATGCACATAGATGAATTGCCAATATATGTACATGTACATAGATAAATTGCCAATATATGTACATGTACATAGATGAATTGCCAATATATGTACATGTACATAGATGAACTTTACTCTCTTGGTTGACCTCATTATAATTTCATAATTACTCTTAAATAAGAAAAAAGTTATTTAGATCTTATACATTTGACATGAAATATTACACTGGCACACTCCTTGTAGTCTCTCAAATACAATCTTACTTGGAATAACAAGAACAAATCTTTTTAGAATTAATGTGCTTTTCATTTAAACTTTTTCAATATATTTTTACCAACCAGATTCTTCCTATCTCTTTATCCACCCAACACTCCTCCTGCTTCCCTTTCCCTCTCAAAACCTATAAGATAACAAAGAACAAAAACAAAAATCAAAACAACATTTTAAAAACAAAACAAAAATACCAAAAGCGTGCGCGCGCACGCGCACACACACACACACACACACACACACACACACACACACACACACACACACACACAAATAAAACCAAAAACCGTGAAGTCCATTTTGTGTTTTGTGTGCCGGCTTTTTTATGTCCAACTGGACACAAGCTAGAGTCATTTGAGAGATGAGAACCTTAATTGAGAAATGCGTTGTTTATAAGACTGGGCTGTAGGCAAGCCTGTAGGGTATTTTCTTAGTGACTGATGGGGAAGCTCCCAGCCCACTGTGGGTCGTACTATTCCTGGATTAGTGGTCCTGGGTTCTTCATGAAAGCAGGCTGAGCAAACCATGCTAACAGAGAAAGTAAGTAGCACTTCTCCACGACCTCTGCATCAGCTCCTGCTTCCGCATGTCTACCCTGCTTGAGTTCCTGTCATGACGTCATCGGTGATGAACAATGACATGGAAACAAGCCAATAAACCCTTTCCTCCTCAACATGCCTTTGGTCATGTGTTTTATCACACTAACTAAGACAGTTGGCCAACTACTTCTTGTCAAGAGCCTGCCCTGGATTGTAGTTGACGTACCCAGTGGCGTTCCATTGGAGAAAGGTGACTTTCCTTTTCCCAGCAGGTATCAACTGCAAATAGCTTCTTGATTAGAGGTAGGATTTTTGTATCCACGGTCCCCTCCTCAGTGGATTCTTTTCTTGTTTGAGTCTGTGCAGGTCTTGTGTGTACTGTCATAGTTTTTATGAATGACTATGTCTGTCAGTTCTGTTGTATCTGGAAAGCATTACATCCTTGGAGGTGTCTCATACGATCTCTCCACTTCCTCCTCTATGTAGATCCTTGGGCCTCGAGGGGAGGTTTTAATAAAGATGTCCGCTGTAGGGCTTAGTGTGCCAAAGTTACTCACTCTCTGTGCATTGTTCAGACATGGGTTCTCCTAATCCCCACCAAGAAAGCAAAGGAGGCTGAGTGATGCTCTGACCGGTGGCTATAACAACACAGAGAGCAAGAACGATCTTACAGTATGCTTCCCATTCCTTTTGTTTATAACAGAAACTCCACCGACTTGTGATCTTTCAAAATGTCTCAGTTTTTCTAATTATCTGAGGCTGAAGGATTAGGGATAGATGAAGCACCCGGCGTTGGCAGCTGGGACAGCCTGATGAATTGGACTGCCCGAGAAGGGTGCTTAAAAACCTTAGGAGAGGACTGATTTAATTTTTATTTAATGTTTGAGATTGAAGGCTGTAATTATGTGTAATAATAGATATTCCTTTTGAAGAAAACAAGTAAAATAACATAAAAGCTACTGTGTTCTCTCAAGTCTTTTGGAACAATTTGGCTATTTGAGGTTTTTACCAGCTTCATTTTTGCTTTCTGCCTGAACTGGGCTGATGGAGTAAATTGAAAGGAGAAATTGTTTTCTAGGAAGTGCTAAAATGTGCAAACGACTGAGGTACATGGTATTTTATCTGCAGGGTTCTTTCAGACATGAGCCTCATTCATTCACCAGACAGTTCCAGGTCAGGACGGGTAGTACCCCAAGTTATGGAAATCAAGCACACAGCTTCTGCGAAGTCCCTGGACAGGTCAGAACTGAGTGTGGTAATCTGATGCCTCTCTCAAGAATGTCTAGACTCAATTCAAGTCCCAATATGCTTGAGACTAGTGTTCCAAGAGACGAAGCTCTCCTCAGCCCGATACCATATGCTATGCCCATTGCCAAAGAAGCAGGTCCTTGACAAAGCTGTGGATCCTAACAAGGCTGTCCACTTCCACTTTTCTGCTTCCCCATCAGTCACTAAGAAAATACCCTACAGGGACTATATTCTATTTGGCTTAGATTCCCACCCTGACAGACAGATGCACGCATGCACACACACACACACACACACACACACACACAGAGAGAGAGAGAGAGAGAGAGAGAGAGAGAGAGAGAGAGAGAGAGAGAGAGAGAGAGCGCACCACCTCTGTCTCCATTAACACGATGGGTTATTTGGAATCTGTCTCCCTAAAGGTCATCACCAGGTCATAAACCTATATAGAAAGTCATTGAAGAAGCAGGATCCCTCTGGCATTCTTCCTTCCTTCCTCTCTTTTCAGCTATTACTTTGTGGTTCTTGGACTTCAGATGCCAAGGGCTAAGTTAGTTAAATGCCTCAGCTTAGAGCACATCATCATCTGTCCATATAAGCCTCTGCGCTGTCTTATTGATTGGCTGGTCCATTCTTATTTCTCAAAGTCACTTTTTGTTTGTTTGTTGTGTCCTTCACAAGGCAATTGCATTGTGATTAATGCACAGTCACCCTTCGGTGTCCACGAGGGATTGATCCCATGAAATTCCTTGGGTGTAAAATTGACAGATGTTCAAGCCTTTTCTATTAAATGGCGAATATTTGTCACATAGCATACACCTATCTTCCTGTGAAATTAAATAATAACTAGATTGCTTATAGCATTATACAATGTAAAGCCTATGTAGATAGCTGTTGTGTTGCTGGAGAGTAACAAAAATGGCTGTACCTGTTCGGCCATAATATAATAGGTTGAATCCATGGTTGCAAAACCCAGATATGAAGAACTGACTATATATCTTCTTGCTTCCGAGTGCTGTAGTGAAATATAGACAAGCGATTTCCATGCGTAAGTTTTAATTCACAAAAACAGTTCAACATCATAGACCTCATTCTGTTTCTGACATTTTCATTCAACACTTGTTATATAATCCATTCCTGTTGGTAGATATCCATCAAATGAAATATGTCTAACTGGTGCATCTGTGGGCACAGACCCAGGATATTTACTCACCATTTCCAAACTCTGTCCAGTAGCCAGGAGAGTCAGATGTAGACTGAACCAGCTTGGCCTTTAATTTTTGCCAGTCGGCATCCTCTTTGTGTGTGCAGCTGGAGAGCCTGGGCTACCCTAACAGCAGTGCACATGAAAGCTCTCCAAGGCTCAGTCTCCAAATAACCAATATTTGCATGGCCCCAGCGTCTCCTGCCTAAACAGCCCCACTCACACGGATTCACCTCCAGAACTTTCTAGGCAGCACCCTGGAATCCTCTGCCCTTGGATGTGAGCTCATACCATGAGTTGGTGAAACTTTTCCACAAACAGCCAGAAAAAAATGAATATTTTAAAGTTTGAAAGCCATACAGTTGCTGTTCAATTATTCAAGTCTGCCAAACCCAGGATGTTAGGATGTAAACAAGCGTAGATCATACACAAACGAAAGAAGTGTAGCTACATTAAAAAAAAAAAACAACTTCATTTATTAAATGAAAAGACAGTGAACTGAAACTGGCCATGAGCTGGACTTGTTCGAGTCAAGCTTTAGCCACAGGCTGCAGTTTGCCGACCCCTGTTTTACAATAATCAGTGTTGGAAGAGAAACGGAAGCGACAATTCTGGGACGCCTACTTGTCTTGCTGCCATATCACCCGTGTCTATTTATTAGATTGCCTGCAGCTGAGAAGCTGAGGTTATAAAACTCTCTCCCCCTTGATGTGCTCTCTGTACCTTTCCTCCCTGAGCACTGATAGATCAAAGCCCGCGGTGCTTGGCTTGTAGTACAGGCTCAGTCAAAGCTTGAGGATGGGGGAAAGGCCCACCTAACACAGGCAAACACTTAAGTTTGGTCTTGAAGATCAGCAGAGACCAACCCGAAAACCTGGAGTTCAAGTTCCCAGTGAGGAAGCTGTTTTCTGGCTGCTCAATGACTGTGAGGCAGAGCCCTCCACAGAGCATTCTTGGGGTTCTCAGCTGAGAAAGCACTCTCTTGAGGTTGTACGAAAACGCTTCCCAGTATGTTTCTGAAACCTTCACTTCTCCTGTTTTCCATTTGCCCAAGTGTAAATCTATGACTGCACACTTCCACGGTTGTTAGCTAACCCACCTGGGACTCATCCCCACGCAGTAGACCCTCAGCCACATTGCTAGCAGCAACCAGGAGCTATGCAGTTGGTAGCATTGAAGCAAGGGCATCGGCTGCATGTACGAATTCTTCTTGAAGTGAGACTAGATTTTTGGGACCCTATAGTCAGTGCAGAAGGTCGTGTGGGTTCTAGATACAACTCTCTATGTCTAGATAGGTTACGTAGCTATAGGTTATCTTGGCCACATGTTTTAGCACAGCAACAGAAAAGTAACAAATAAGATACCCGTGACCTAACCACCTACCAAAGGCCCCACCACTCACCATCACTTTGGAGGTCAAGATTTCAACATAGGAATCATGGGAAAGATATGAATGCTGACCACAAAGTTTACATTAGCACAGGAGCTCTCAACCTGTGGGTTATGACCTTTTGGGGGTCAACCAGCTCTCTCATGGGAGTTACCCAAGACCATCAGAAATAGGAGCTATTTACATTATAATTCATAACAGTAGAAAGTTACAGTTATGAAATAGTATCAAAAGTAATTTTGTGGTTGGGGGTGATCACAATGTGAGAAACTATATTAAAGGGTCGTGGCATTAGGGAGGCTGAGAACCACCACATTAGCATGTATTGGTTTGAGCAAATTTATGTTCTTTTGTATATGGATTTGATCAAATTAACAGAAAGGAAAACTTTCTACCCAAAAAATATTTAAGTATATGATTCAGCAGCATTAATTATATCTTCGCAAATAATAGACACGAATCCTTCCAGCACTAACTCCCTGCCCTTTCTCAGCTCCTGAGAACCTCAGATCTACTGTTGGTCTTTATGAATTTTCCTGTTGTAAACATTTCATGTAGTACAATTATGCAACGGTCATCCCTTTTAGCCTGGCATACTGTGCACAGCATGTTTTCCAGGATGGTTCTTGTTGAAAGATGTACCAGGGGTGCATTCCTTTGTGCAGCTGAATGACAATACACGGCAGGCATGTTTCATATTTTCCTGATATTTGGAACTGGGTTCCTGGACATTTGAATTGTTGTCATTTTTTGGTTGCTGTGGGAAAAAAATGACTTATTAGGACCTGTTGGTGTTTCTAATCTTAATTCTTCTATATGTATACATGGGAATAGAATCGTAATTCTGTTTAACATACCTAATAACTTTGGGGGTACTACTGTTATTCCTACTATGTTAAATTATTTTTTACATTCTCATTTTAGCTTGTAAGTTGATTTGTGGTTCACAATCATTTTTTGATGGGTCTGTAAAGAAGTTTTGAGAGTCCTGCCATCTTTCAATGAAAGTTAGTAAATTATAGGTTTTTGCAGCATGAAATGAATGAATCTCAAAAGCATAACATTTAATGAAATACAAGCTCATAATCAAGTAAAAGAGGGGGGAACTCGGTGGCATCACACATCAAACCATGGTCACCTCTGGGAGCAGGGAAAGGGCTACTCACATGTAGCAGAATGTGAGTATGCTCACTTTATCATAGGGGTAATAATTATAATCTACCTGTTTTATTAAAAGCCATTCCTTACTTTGTTTCATATGATTTTCATTACATGGGTATTTTCATAACTGGAAATAGGTTACTTGAAAAAATTACTGGAGATAATATTATGATAATACCAGAATGGAGGCAATACCAGAAGTATACAATAACCCAGAAGAGAGACAACAATGCCAAAAAAAAAAAAAAAAAAAACCAAAACCACCACAACAACAACAAAAAAAAACCCTAATCTCTCTGATAACTAGAGAAAGGCATGAAGAAAGGAATCACCATTGTGCTTGGACCTAGAGTAGAAGAAGAGTCTACCTTTCTACCTTTCCTATGTATCTTGGGCACCTCCATTATCTAAAAATCAAAAATTAGGTAGCTGATCTCAACCAAGCAGGGGTGAGGCTATGGAGTCAGCAACCAACAGTGCCACTGCCACTCTCCTTTGCACACATTCCCTAACCAACACTGCCACTGCCACTCTCCTTTGCACACAATCAACACTGCCACTGACACTCTCCTTTACACACATTCCCTAACCAACACTGCCACTGACACTCTCCTTTACACACATTCCCTAACCAACAGTGCCACTGACACTCTCCTTTACACACATTCCCTAATCAACACTGCCACTGGCACTCTCCTTTACACACATTCCCTAGCCAACACTGCCACTGACACTCTCCTTTACACACATTCCCTAGCCAACACTGCCACTGACACTCTCCTTTACACACATTCCCTAACCAACACTGCCACTGACACTCTCCTTTACACACATTCCCTTGGCACCCTATTCTTCTATTCAACTCAATTCACTTTCTTGATGGCATGGTATTATTTTTTAATTTTGTCTATTCACTTCGATTTTGATTTTCATGATGGATTAGAAGTTATCACCTCTTCTCAGTGAACCCTACCCTCAACATATGCCCTAACAGAACACTAGCACCTACAAGACAGCAGAGCGACCTTCATAGAACGTAGGCACCCACTGAGGAGTCACGTCCCTATTTGGCGTCAAATCAAACTTCATAAGGCACACTGGCAGCCCACTATAAGAACTCTAAAACAATTTGTGCAATATATTTTTATCATTTTCATACTTTTGAGCTTTGTATGGGAAAGACTGAAATGATCCAAAATAAGAAGAGAGATTACAACATATCTTCAAGGGAAATCTACATTCTGTCTGAAGCATGCCCTTCAGGAATTCTGATCTACGAGATCTGCACCTTTTACTGTCTTTGAGCTATTTTACAACTCTGTAAGCTGTGAATAGCGGATAGCAATGCAAATCATTCCAGTTTATTAGCCCAAAGCTTCATCCCACCGGGTGGACACACAATTGACTTCCTCTTCCACTCACTCCATAAAATAAGCAAATTTTACATTCATTTGTAAACTCATAAGTGACAGGGTTCAGGACATGTCACTCTAAAGTATGACCCCATGGCACGACAGACACTTAGGACTGAAGGGACCTAAACAAAAGCCTATATAGGTCTCTCTGGCCTTTGCCCTGACATGAGGCATAAAGCTCATGTGAGAGTCCCCAGATGATAGGAACACCCTTCCTTCGAAGATAAAGAGCACAGGGAAACCTGAACAGACCCAGCCAAGCCCCCACTGGTCCCCCTGCTCTCTGTCATGTGTTTCTCAAAACTCCAGTCTTCATCCAGCCTGTCAATAAGAAACAAAAAAAAAAAGAGAGAGAGAGAGAGAGAGACACTCAGGTTCTGTTTTATTTTTCAGTCACTCATTTCTTTGTGCTGGCCCAGTATCCAAAGTAAACCAGCACCCATCCCCCAATGAAATAAAGCTATCTGCTCCCTTTTCCCTGTTAATCTGTCTCTTGTCACAGAGACCCAGCCCATGACACTAGGAGTACAAGAATCATTTTCCCTCCCCTACATATGCCTCTGTCTCTGCCTTTCCACTCTCGTCTTAACACTTAAACCATCCTACCAGCTCCCTACTAAGTTAAATTAGATTGTGGATGTGTTTTCACTTTATATCTCTGCTACAGTGATGTTTCTTCTTTGGGAAATTACTCTTGAAGGCTTTAAGAAGTCTTCCACCATTGTGCCTAACGAAGTCACCTGACAGACATTCCCAGACAGTTGGGCTCCAAGCTTTAAATTCAAAACAAAAGGCAGAGTATGAGGTGGGAAACACAGGCACACGTTTTTAAGAGAGATGAATTTTAGGTAGCCCAAAGGCCTGACTAACAGTTTCTCTGGTCATCCCCCCAGCCCCGCTGGTTTTCTGTTGTTTCATTGGCTTGTCTGTCCTTTGTGTATTGGCTGAGCAGTCACTCAGATATGGTAGTGGCAAGGATCAGGAATTTGGTTTACGGTTTGATCATTCGTGAGCACTGGAATCTGTTTTCTGTTAAGTGACAAGATGACACCGGGAGAGTGTGGCTGGTTCCTCTTTCTTGTCTGTCTATTTTGAGTTCAGAGTTCTGTGCCCACTGGGAGGGAGGTGCATCAGTTTTTGGTGTCGTGACCAGAGAGGACTTTGTGTTTAGGCACCTGAAGCTACACTTTCAGCCTTGAAGCTCTAAGCTCTCCTGGGTAGCTTTGTGCCTGGCCCTTACCTCTATGCAAGTGAAGCAATTTCCTACCCTCCAAGAGCTCAGTAAATTAGGGCGTATGTCCAAGTCTCTGCAGCGATCGACCAGATTGG
The DNA here is from genome assembly GCF_011064425.1 of Rattus rattus. Taxonomy (NCBI): domain Eukaryota; kingdom Metazoa; phylum Chordata; class Mammalia; order Rodentia; family Muridae; genus Rattus; species Rattus rattus. The sequence goes on from NC_046160.1 coordinate 92,422,206, forward strand.
TGAGAGCTTACATCGGTCAACATCCTTACACTTTTATAAAATAAAGGGTTTCTAATACTTTAAATGCCCCCTCCCCCCAAAAAAAAAAAAAAAGGAAGAAAAAGAAAGAAACTTCCTATGGAAATTAACTCAGAAACACATTTTAAAAATCCATATTCACATAATCAAGGTAAATTTCCACCAAATAAAACTAGTTTAATATTCAGCTTATTAAAACAATTATGTCTTCTTTGATTTGTCTGTGCTGAATATAATCAAAGCATACATTTATTCTACTTGATTTTTTCCTATAATTATCAGGTTGCTGATCAAATAAACTGGCATTAACCTTGCATGATATAAATGCATGTTCGGTGAAATTGAATCATGATTTTCATAACTTTATTTCAATTTTATTTTCAGTGTTGAGGACAGAACCCAGAGCTTTGTGCATGTTAGACAAGAATTCTACCTCTGAGATATACCCCTAGTGCAAGCACAATCACATTTCTATAGCACGTCAATTTGAAGATAATTTCCAAGACCCTTGAGTGGGAACTGAGACCAATGGTAGACCTCATGCCTAGCATGCAGGAGACAAGGCTTTGGGTTTGGTTCCTGAGTAGCTTAAAACTGAACATATTTTAGGTTAAAAGATAGTCGTTGGTGGCCTAGATAAATTCTAAGTTGGAAGGCCATAAATAATTAACTGCTTGCTTGGGAAATTCTATATCTATTGGTGGAGGTAACAGATGTGCTCACTCTTGCCACTTTGGAACACATAAAAGAAGAACGCGACTGTAGGAATGGGATTTATGACCTTTTCCAATCTGCCACGAATCTAGCACATAGCGTAAAGATCTCCATTTATCCGATTTCCCCCGTCTCATCCACCTTTCTCTCTGACTGACAAGTTGTTACTTTGGCTAAAAGTTATAATTAATATGTGCAGTGACAGCTACTCTTCAGAGCGATGATGCTAAAGAATTCCAAGTGCATGGGAGTCTTGAGTTTTCGAGGGGAAAAGCAGTAGTTTTATCTGAAAGCAGTAGTTGTCAAATGTTTGGTCTCGGTATGACTTCCTACCTTGGGGATTTGCTGAAGACCCAAGAAGGAGGTTAAGGAGAGGCAGCTGTCAATATCATTAGAAGTTAGGACACAGGAGTCATTACTCTTGGAGCTTTTGTGGTTTGGCTGAAACATGTGGTTCAATTTTTCCCTTCTTCCCTTGGGGTGTCCAGACACCGCTCTACACCAGGCAGGAAAGGATGAGGTGAAGTCAATAATAAGTGGGTCAGTAGTATCCCAGTCTAGTCATAAATGCCAGGGGAAGAGGTCTTCTCTGAAGATTTCAGTGTTGTAGCTCTTTTAGACAACAGTCAATGAAACAGCTTCTGCATATACACTTGATTTGGGGTGAGTCAGAAGCCATATCATTGAAGCTTGGAGAGTGGAAAGGGTTCTTCTTAGAATGTCTCATTGGCTAAGGTTTAAGGTTCTGGGGACACCTCATTTGCATGGAGGGACATTCCAGGAAATTGAACCAGGGATGATGCAACATTCCTAAGGTAGAAGATTGGAGGTTGGGCTCCCAGATCAGGAGGAGAAGAGGAAGCCCTTCAGACCCTCCACTTTACAGAGTTCAGGAAAGCTGTCCTGACTTGGTAGTCTACAACCTTTGTAGCAAGGTGCAGTGGAGATGGGGTCTTATTCTACACCCCAGCTTGCCTGGAACTCACCATGTAGATCAGGTTGAGCTTAAACTCGGTGTCCATCCTACCTCAGCCTCCCTAGTACTAGAACTTCAAGCTGAGATACCAGGAAGCTTTTAAAATACCAACTTTTCATTTAATTTGAAAAGTGCAGTGATAAACAAACTATGGTTACATTTAAATAATATCTTAGAATTGTAAGAATTTACTTTCATCTTGAGTATCTCTTGGGATCAGTCTTAATGAAAGTACCATTTTGTTCTAGAGTATGATAATGCATAACAACAACAAAAAATAAAACCTTGGGATGCAAACACTTTGACGAATACAGTCATCTTAAAAGAAGTTATGAAATGTGTTAAAACTTTTAGCTTTGTGGGTGGGTGTCCAACTCTGACGAAAGGATCCTGACATTCTCATAAATGTCCTCATAAGGTTAATGGCTATTTTTTTATTGTCTATACAGAATACTTCCTTTATAGAATTAATGAATTCTTTCTGGCTGAAAAGATTGTGTCTTTGAGTTCGTGTTTGTATTGGCTTCATTATGACTTTGATTATTTAAGGGAGAAATGAAGGAAATGTCCTTATTTACAAAATTTGTAAGATTATTTTGCAACGGTGTCTCCGACTGTGTGTGTGTGTCCATGTTCCATCGTTACTCTGAATAAAGAAGTCATCAGATGCTACTTCTCAAGCATGCAGGAGCCAACCTTAAACATTTCCAGAGGACGCTGTTCTTCTTTGGTCCTCCCCAACCTCGGCTCTTACAATCTTTTCATCTCTTTTTCAAGATGACGTGGTCTCTGAGCCTTAGGAGTGGGTGATGTATGGATCGAGTATTTTGGCCTTTAAGCTGTTTTGTTAGTCCAATTGTTTTTAATCTTGCGTTTTCCAAATAGGATTCTAATTATGAAGAGAGATAGAAGGGGAGGAGAGAGAGGAGGGAGGGAGGGAGGAGGGAGGAGGGAGGAGGGAGGAGGGAAGGAAAGAAAGGAACAATCCAACATTTTTGAGATATTTCATTTCCCAAAAGTACCTGGGGGAAATCATGGAGTTGTTTTTTTCTTTTACACTATGAAAATACAAGTATTAGAAATAATTCTGTCTGTTTGATCTGGGACTAATATGTGAAGCGCTGTTTGAAGAGGCAGCCTGCCCTGAGTGAAATTTGTATAGCTGAGATAAACACTGTAGAAACTGTGTGCTTTTTGAGAAATCCCCGGGGATTTGTCAGTGTTCCTCCTTCTAGAGCGGTTCTCACCTTGGGGACAGCACTGATCAGAACTCACAAGCCACCAAGCCACAGTTCTTTTCAAATGTTCCTGTGCTCATTGTTGTCCGGGAAATGATTTGCCTGAAGCTATTAGCAGCATCCGTGTGAGGTTATCAGTTATCAACTCAAGTATTATTTGAAATGCTTACCTAAACAAGACCTTACCTCTTTCATTTGAAGTGTGGGGCTTCTAAGACATTGCTTCTCAATGTCTTACCCTAGGTCCCAATGTTCTAAGTCACTAGATTGACCCATGGAATTGTTTTAAAATGTAAAGTAAAATCCAGGCTTATTTTTAGCCCACTGTTCTTGGCACCATGTGCAGACTGTGACTGAAGATTATTATGTTATGCCTCGAGATGTTTTGCCTTATGGAATACATTTAGATGTTTTTAGAATTCAAACATACCACCTATTGACATCTTTGAGGTTGCTCGCCAGGGAGGAGGACAGGGAAGGGGAGAGAGAGGGGGGAGATAAGGAGAGGAAGGAAGGAGGGGGAAAGAAGGGAGGGAGGAGGGAGAGGGAGGAGGGAGGGAGAAAGAGAGAGAACAAAACACAGGACTTGAATATGCTGTCATTCTATTGTTGTGGTTTGCCTTGGGGTTTTCTCTGAATTTGTTAAATAAAGGCAAGAGCGTGAGATTTGGGCAGAGGTAGGAGTTGGGAGTGAGAGGGGGATTAGATTCAGAGGTTAGGTTGACAGTTGACAGTTGGAGACAGTTGAGCGAGTGGAACCTGAGGAGGAGGGGTGAGGATTGACAGTTGAGGG